>NW_015664010.1:180154-216151 GCF_001515625.1 Sinocyclocheilus rhinocerous
ATTAATTATTATGGGTGTTCAATTAATAATAATGGTTCTTATTATTTCACCCAGTGTTGAAACCTGCTTAATATTTATTTACAAAGAATTTAATTGTTTTTTTCAGGATTCTTTGAAGTTAAAAAAAAGATTAAAAAAAAAATAGAAATCTTTTCTAACATTATAAATGTCTTTACTGTCACTTTTGATTAATATAATGTGTCTTTGCTAAATAATTATATACATTTCTTTTTTTCTTAATCTTTTGGTATCAGTTTTCCCAAAAATATTTAGCAACAAAAACTGTTTTCAACATTGATAATCAGAAATGTTTCTTAAGCAGCAAATCAGCATATTAGAATGATTTCTGAAGATCATGTGACACTGAAGACTGGAGTAATGATGCTGAAAATTCAGCTGCGCATCACAGAAATAAATTACAGTTTTTACAGATATTCACATAGAAAAGAGTTATTTTAAATTGTAATAATATTTCACAATTTTACTGTATTTTTGATCAAATAAACAGCTTTGGTGAGCATAAAATCATAATTATTACAAACTTTTGACCAGTAGTGTATTATTATAAGATCTCTTGTAAAGTCATTTTGTTGTGGAAGCAAATCCGTCCTCTGGTGTGTTCAGGCTCGCCGTCAGGTGATTATTGTTATGAAAGAATCTATTATGTAAGCAGAGCTCCTGCACAGACCCCAGGCGCCCTCTTCATACTCACCCGGCACAAAGCGGCTCATTCAGGGCCCCTCATTAGGCTGCGCTCCAGAAAACAGCAGCTGACCTCTCTGTCTCCTACCAGAACCCAAACTCACCGACCCACCACCAACCCAAACCCGTCCAAGTTCGCGCAGAAGTTCGGCGGCTCGGAGAAGTGCGCTCGCTGTGGAGAGTCTGTGTACGCCGCAGAGAAGGTGATGAGCGCTGGGAAGGTGAGGACAAGAATTGGACCTGGACACTAGTATGTGCTGTAGTACTTAAATGTCAACATCAGTCTTTACTGTCCTCTTGCACATACTAGTATCAATGCACGTCAATGGAGTACATTGTTACAGCAATAAGAGCAAACTGTTCCCAATCACACCGACACTCGAAATGAATTCAAATATTTCGAGAATTAAGAAACATGTTTATTAAGGTTTCTTGATATTTGTTGATCTAGATCAGTGGTTTTCAACCACAGGGCCAGGGATTTAATATAATTGATCTAATAGAATTACTTTATTTAAAAGCAAAACAACAACAAAAAACCCTAACTTAATTAAAATGCTAACAACAACAAAAAAGAAAACCTCTAGAATCACAAAATGAATTGTAGTTCATTAATGTACCTATATCATCACTCAGTTTTTGTTAAAGGGGTCATATGATGCTGCTAAAAAGAACATTATTTTGTGTATTTGGTGTAATGAAATGTGTTTATGCGGTTTAAAGTTAAAAAAACACATTATTTTCCACATACTGTACATTAGTGTTTCTGCTCTATTTGTTAATAATATATATTAGTATATATAATAAAATTATATTATATTAACATTTAACTATATCAGGGTTACTACTGTTAACTAAACGATAAAAAAAAAAATTTAAATAAAAAAAATATTTTCTTATTTAATTTAATCTTGCCATATTTCTCATTTTTGATTAGACTGACTTAAAGTATTAAAATAACTAAAAAAATTTAATAAAATTATGAATTTATTTAATATATATGGTTGTTTTATACATTTTTATATTTTAAATATAATTTTATTTTAATTTGTGTTTTGTTTCAAGTAATGGATTTTTTAAAAATGGTTTTAGTTAATGATATACTGATATGCATTCAACTAATAAATATAATATTATTACATGTGTATTATGCATAACGCATTCTGTTGCGATCGGGTTACTACTGTTAACTAAACGATAAAAAAAATAATTAAAATAAAAAAATTATTTTATCTTATTTAATTTCATCTTGTTGCCATATTTCTCATTTTTGATTAGACTGACTTAAAGTCAAAAAATAAATAAAATTATGAATTTATTGAATATATATGGTTGTTTTATACATTTTTATTTTAAATATTATCATTTTATTTTAATTTGTGTTTTGTTTCAAGTAATGGATTTAAAAAAAAAATGGTTTTAATTAATGATATACTGATATGCATTCAACTAATAAATATAATATTATTACATGTGTATTATGCATAACGCATTCTGTTGCGATCACACACAGAGTGACATCACCTGTATGATTCACTCTTTGTTTAACACGTTTACACAGACGTCACCGGGTTCAGAAGTTCACCTCCAGTTTACACTTTCTTTGTCTTCATGAGGGTTTGCAGACGCTTGTACACATCCGCTGCCAAAAAAACCTCTCCAGCAGATCCGAGTGTGAAGCGTTTCGTCCAGTTTGTGTCTTTCTCGGTTTAATCACCAGGAAGTCATGAGCACTTGATGTCAGCTGGTTAGACTCATCTTTTCTTTATCTGAGCTTCATGACGGCATGGTTTTCTTCTCTCGTCTTTCTTCCAGCCGTGGCACAAGAACTGCTTTCGCTGTGCCAAATGTGGGAAGAGTTTGGAGTCGACCACTCAGACGGAGAAAGATGGAGAAATCTACTGCAAAGGTCAGATTTCTGTCGAGTTTAATTGGGTTCGACACTCCTGATCTAAATGAGTCTCAGTGGTAATAGACAACATTAAAGGGATAGTTCACCCAAAAATGTAATTTACTGTTAATTTACTCACCCTCAGGTCATTGATTAGGAAATAATATGGCAAAATATTTTAACCTCGTCTAAAAATCCCACCCACCAGCTGATAAGCTACAGTGTAGTTCATAGAATATATTATACACCCTTGAAACGTTTTAGAATGAAACTTATTTCTTCCCCTGTGTGGGACAAATGTAACACTATTCTGGGAATGTCCCCCGATCTTCAACTTTAAGGTTAATGTCTCCGCTATTTTATCACAACTTTTGGAACTGACGCTTGATCCTGATCCTTGTCTTTTCCTTCTTAATGATGACTCTTCAGTATCCCTGACTTTAAACCAAAAACCAACTGCCTTCTCAGGGTTAACAGCTGTGAAGAAAACCGTTTAGTTCTTGGTTTCCTTCTAATTCCCTGTCAAAACACCTATTTTTAGATATTGTTTGTTTGGAGAGATCCACCGCCTTAATGAGCAAATTAACAGCAAAATTATTTTTTTTTGGGCAAACTGTCCCATTAAGATAAAGAATAAACTGAAATATTCCATAAAGCATCGTGACCAGCATCTGAAGCTCACGGTTTTGAGGCCAGTGTTTGTTTGTCATATACATGCAGGATGTTCCTCTGATAACGGAGCAACATCAAAACCAGAGGCTGAATAACTCCATCAACCAGAAACTCTTGAATGATTACGATCAAGAGTTAGCGTTTAGTCTGCTGTAATGACGCAACATCTGAACTGAAGGCTCATCAGTTTTGAAGGCAAACCTCTTCTATGACACATCGCTCACTAATTCACTACATTTGTGCTTTAATTTCTTCTTCGTTTCTTTTTTTCAGCATGTTATGCAAAGAACTTCGGACCAAAAGGATTTGGATACGGTCAGGGAGCAGGAGCTCTGGTTCACGCTCAATGATAGTCAGGACTTTGCATGTTTCTTTACTATTATAAACACAAGGTTGTTACTCATTTCAAAAGAAGAGAATGATTATTTTGCATAAAGAAAAAGGAAAATTAAGATAAAGGCCGTTAAGCGTTATATTTTCATGAAAATTAAGCACATTTCCTCTCCAATTCTCATTACCATAAATATAAAACATTGATTTTAAATAATTTATATTAAGTACTTAATAATATAAAGCATTTTATATAAAATATAAGAATTTGTTGATTTTAAGTATCATATTTTTTTCTGTAATACAAAAAAGTAGTGAAATTTGGGAAAATGTCACAATCCAATTTTCAAAAAAAAAAAAAATTTTTTTTATGTATATATATATATATACATACATACAATGGCTCTAAGAAATAAAGTTAATTTTCTTTATGCAAAATATTATTTTTTTAATATTGTTCATAGAGGACCATTAATTGCCCCCCCAATAATATAAATTATTTTATATACAATTATTTTATATAATATTATATTTTTTGTAAAACAACAAAATATCTACTGCATTACAGTAATGAGAATTTAGGAAAATTTCCCAATCCTTTTTTATTTTGAAAAAGTTATTTTTCTGCATGCAATATGCTAAATATTTTTTAACCCTTTACAGAGTGTTAATTGTTTATAGAGGACCATTAAGTGTTATATTTTCATTACAATTAAGCACAATTATAATTACCATAATGTAAAAACATTAAAAAAATAAATTTAGAATTAATAATAATACAATGAAGTATTTAATATAAATTATTTTATATAACAAATTGTATGAATTTGATTTGAATAAAATACTGAATTACAGTAATGAGAATTTGGGAAAATGTCAATCATTCAAAAAAAAAAAAGGTCCTAAAAATAAGGTTAATTTTCTTTATGCAAAATATTCTTTTTTTTTCTCACCCTTTACTGGCGTTAATGGTTCATAGAGTAGTCATTGTATGAGTATCTACATTTAGAAAACAAACATGTTCAATGTGAAATAAACACTTGTTTCAGTGCACTTTGCTTCTGTCGTGCAGTGATATTGAAAACTAACCCACATGCCTTTCACCTTCGAATGTTTTATTAATAAAGCCATTAAAATTGAACCATGCCCAATAAGTTACATCTGAAGCAGAGTAGGGTGACGTCCTGATCTCAGCTGAGGCACTGGAGATGAGCATGTGCTTTTCACATGGTGGGAAAACAGCCGGCAGAGGAACAACAGAGTGAATATATTCTCTAAAAACAGTGTCACATGTATGAATGAACGACCGTCACTGTGCCTAATCTGAATATTACAGTATGGGGCCCATGGACCGCGTCCGCTTGAGTTACAGCGTGGCTTATGTCTACTTCTCTGGCATTTACAGTTTGTACATCCAGTGGTACAACAAACTCAGCAATGAAACATACAAAAGAAACCCTTTAGGCTCTGCATAATAATCAACGAGAATGGGACATTCAGATATAATACATCTGCAGAGCACCGATCGGCCGCAGAGCATGAGGGACACGCAAGAACGATACACACATCGGGTTTAAAATGTAAAAACAAACAAAAAAGAATTAAAAAAAAAAAAACCTGGTTGCAAATACTGAACATTCACTATTTACAGAGTCTTTCGGATGATAGGGTGATCACTATGTCCAGGCTTCACACATGCAGTGGAGACTTGCAAGGTCAAAGGTCTATACACAGCAGTGCCAGACGCCACTAAAAGCTACAGTCATACACTTGGATAATAGATGATTTTTTTTTTTTCGCTTTTTGGTAAGATAAAAAAATTAGGAGCAGCTTCAACTAACACAGACGAAAATAAAAAAACGAACGAAATTCACTCACAGAATAATGAATCTAGTTCATTTATGTACAGATGCACATTCTTTACATCAGTTCATCCTGTCAGCTGCTGCTGCCATGACAACGCCACACCAACAGGAAGAGGAAATGGAGAGCAAAAGGGGGAGGAGCTTCCTCTTTTTACGTAAACATGAAGATCCCTTGGCGACGCTGGGGAAACGAGCTTGTTTCTTTAGTAACGACGGAACAAAACTAAAAAAAGATCAGTGCATTGTTTTAGGCAGACGAATAATGTCGCTGCCACAAAACAAAAAAAAAGGTAAATCATGGAAGGAACCCCTCTGGTGTGTTAAACGGCATCTTCCTTTAAGTTCATACAGCTATCAGGTCCACTTAATGGCTTTTCAACAGCATTTCAACTTTAAATGTATATACTTCCTTAAACTACACATACATAATAAATATAGAGGTTCACATACGAGTGTGTTATTTCTTGTAAATTCAGAGGGCACCTGGATTACTCTCATAAACGCATCAAGAACGTGTCCAGGTCACATTTCAACCTAAAATGTAAAAAAAATTTTTTTATATGTATATATAATATGAAAGTGAAGATTGTTCTGCATTATTTTAGCATTAAACTGATGTAAATTCTGCACACTTCTCTCCCAGTGCTCATTACCATAATGTGTTCAGACGTTTTTTCTATAATTCTCATTGTAATACAGTGTTTTTTAATTGTTTTACAGTAAACAACGGCTGTAATACAATGATTTAAAAAAATAGCATAATTTAAAGGCAATATAATATAAATACTTTGATATTTAAATACAGTAATGAGGAGGTTTTTGTGCATGTTGTTAATGAGAATTATGGGGAAAATGTGTTTAACTGTCATGAAAACAATAATACAATGCAAAAACTACTAAACAGGCTTCATTTTCTCTAACCAAAATATAATCTAATATGTTTTTCTTTTGATTTTGGGGTGAAATATGACCCGGCTTTATCTTCTTGACACGTTCCGTAGGATTCACTCCACCTAAACTATTAAAACATGCTGCAAATGTACACATATGTGGAAATGAAGATGTAAAATTACCTCATGATACCATAATTACTCTTCGAAAAATACTACATAAATAGGTTAAAATAAATATGTTAAGTCACATTATTTAAACAGGGCATCTCTCTAGTCATATGAATGCGTGTCAATATGATGCCTGTTTTGATCGGATTCATGATCAGACAAATCAAGGCAGCTTGAAGGAATCGTTCACCTAAAAATGTAAAGTTGTGTTATTTACTAATCATCATGTCGTTCCAAACATCTATGCGTATTACTCTCTGCATAGAAATTTTGGGGAAAAAAACAAACAAACAAAAAAAAACCCCGCTTTTTACTTATATGGAAAAGAGCAGCCTAAACATTCTGCTAAACATCTTCTTTTATGTTCCACGTAAGAAAGTCAGTCATACAGGTTTGATGCGACATGAGGATGAATAAATAATAATAAAAGTCTAATTTTGGCCAGAACGATTCCTTAAAACCACAAACACCACAGCGGCTGACGCTTTTGCTATGCTAATTCTCATTCCTACGCAAAGTTCCAGGTTGAACCAGGACTTACGCAGATCCGATATCACTTTACAAGCAACAAAAAAAGGGGTCACAGGAAGAAAACCAAAGTTAAACGAACGTAACCAAAAAGCAGTCGATGTGCAAAACAAACCACAAACGTCTCTGCTGACCAATCGAGGAGAGTGGGTTGTACTGCGTCTGCCTCTGATGTCATTAAACTCCTCCTCTTCCTGTTCCTCGTGTCCCTGCGTCTCGGGTGGAGTTGGTGACGGTAACCAATGACAGCATGCGTTCTCCTGACTGGGTGAGGTTTGCAGTCTCGGTGAAGGAGATGGTCCCGCTTGAGCAGCACTTCAGGAAAACCTCTCCCCTCTTCTCCTTCTTGCGCCGTCTTCTCCTTCACCGCGCTACACCAGCTGGTATCCTGAGACGTCTGGTCGTACTCTATTGTGTACTGGGAGGTCCAGTCTACCACCACGGGCCGCAGCAGACCGCAGCAGCGCAGCTCGAAGAAATCTATGAGGTTCCTCATACAACCGTGACTGCGCGAGAACAAAACAGAGGAGCAACGTTATCTTCCCGAATGTTGCCACAGACAATAATGACTTCCTAAACAAATGTTCTTACTTTTGACTAAACTGTAAGACCACATAGCCTTAATTGAAAATTTCAGTTTAATTTTCAGTAATGTTGCTTGCTTTTGTCATTTGTATTAGTTTTTGTCCATTATTAATTTTTATTATTGTTCACATACTTCTACATAGTTTTATTTCAATTATAGTTTTAGTTAGTAATTTTAGTAGTTCAACTTAAACTTACTAACTTTATTATCTGAAACAGTGTTATAACTTCAATGTTTTATTCATATTTTGAATTAGCTTTTCAATATAATTGAATAGCAATTATTTTTATGTTCTGTTTAAATGTAATTTTTTTGTGCATTATTCATTTTTATTAGTCATTGTTCAAATATTTGTGAATAGTTTTATTTAAGTTCTACTCAAGTTTTAGTTCAAGCTTTATATTAGTAATTTTAGCACTTAAACTTATTAACTGAAATAATAAAAAAACATTATTATCTGAAACAGTGTTATTTTAGTATCATGTATATACTTTGTATTAATATTCTGAATGAGCTTTTCAATAGATTTGAACAGTATTTATTTTTATATTTTCAGTTTATTGAAAAAAAAAAAAAAAATTTTTTTTGTTCATAATTCATTTTGTAAATTGTATTAGTCATCGTTCAAATATTCCTAAATATTTTTTATTTGGTTTTAGTTTAAGTTTTATTTCAGTTAGTAATATTAGTAATTCAACTTAAAATTATTATTATCAGTTAGTTGCAAGGCAAAATAAAGTTTTTCATCTAATATTTTATTTCAGCTCTATTTCAAGTAACACATTTTTTTCTTAAAAGTTTTTTTTTATCAATAACAAAACTGCCAACATTTGATTTTATTATTATTTATTTTTTTACTTAAATAGCTTATAAGCACTAAAACAACCAACTCCAAGTGATTTGTCATCATTAAATTATATTATATATCAGTACTACACCGACCATCAGCCACCCTTTATCTATAGATATTAACATTATTATAATGGGAGACTTTTTGAATGAAAACATATTCATTACAGGTAATTCACTTAATCGAATTGGATCTTCCCCCAAATTGTTGGTGTTCAAACAAGCACTAATAGGATCATTTTCGAACAGTATATAGATTATATTCTAAAGACTGTACTGATGATGAATACACAAATCAATCGTCTATAAAATGTATTTATGGTCATGGCCGCTTGACAATCCTCCTCTGTGTTCAGTGCTGTATAGATAAACTTTTCCCAGCTCAACCTGAAATGAGTTTAAAGGACTCACTTGAAAGGGCTCTCAATGGACGTGGCTGTAACTTTAAAGTGCTTATATCTTCTGGCGTTCATGCGCTCGTTTGTAGTGATGCCCAGAACAGCGATCTATGGAGGACACATCAAACATACACATCAAACAATCTGTTCCAAACCCTAATGAGCCGACTCAATTTCTACAGGTCAACATGCCGACTGAAATGGATCCTCAAGACCTAAACAAAGGCCTCTGAAAATGTAGCCTAGGTAGGCAGCTCTCTTGCTTTTGCAACAGATCTAGACTTGAGCATACATTACCTGATAGAGCTGGCACATGATGAGTACAGCGACCCACATGAAGTGAAACACACTGTTGAGAAACATCCAGAACATCCACGGCGAGCAGTTGGCGATCTGCGTGATGTAGATCCAAAAGCCGTCTTTAGTGTAGCTGGTGGCACAGTGAATCCTCCAGTCTGCAGAGACAGAGCGCAATCACAATCAATCCTTATAAATACTACTAATGCAAAAAAATCAGGTAACATTTAGTTCTCATTTGTTAATATTAATTAAAAAGACAGTTCATCCAAAAATGCAAATTCTGTTATCATTTACTCATCCTCATGTCGTTCCAAACCTGTATGAGTTTCTTTCTTCCGTTGAACACAAAAGAAGATATTTTGAAGAACGTTGGTAACCAAACAGTTGACGGTAGCCATTGACTTCTATAGTATGGAAAAAAAATACTATAGAAGTCAATGGCTACCGTCAACTGTTTGGTTACCAGCGTTCTTCAAAATATCTTCTTTTATAGGTTTGGAATAATTTGAGGGTGAGTAAATGATGACAAGATTTTCATTTTTGGGTGAACACTTTGTGCATTAACTAACATGAACTAACAATATTTTTACAGCATTTATTAACCCTTTTTAATGATAGTTCACAATGCATTAATGTTAACAGATACACATTTTTATTTTAACAATGAATTAGTAAATGCTGAATCTAAATGATCTTTAAGTATTGTTCATGTTAACTAATGTAGATAACACGTTAACAAATGAAACCTGTTTGTAGAGTGTTACAAAAAAGGAATAGTATTTTAATTTGAAAGTGATTTATATTTATTTATCATTACATTGATCGTACAAAACCATGCAAAATAGTGTACTCACAGCAAATGCATCCGTACATCATCCAACAGATCATACACAACAGGAAGAACAAGTAGCCCATAAAGTAACGGTGGTTTCCACTTCCTGTCCACAAACAATGAGGAGAAAAACAGAAGGAATGAATCACACCTCCTACTTCACATTCCCTCAACTATCTGCCTTAGGCTCAAATTAGTCCAATTAGTCACAACAGTGAACAATTTCCTGGCAGAACATCTGACCCAATCTCTGACTTTTTGTGTTAATGTCAGGTGGAAGATAGGGATGTTCACTTTAACCGGTTAACCGTTAACCGACCGTAAGAATTTTTGACTGATTAATTAGTGCTGGGCAGTATACCGGTTCATACCGAATACCGGTGTTTATTTTTGTTATGATATGAATTTTTAAAATACGGAAGAGCATGTGAGGTGGATGGTTGGTGGGATTCAATGTAGGAATATGACTGTAAAACTCACCGACGCAGTTTCCAACCCACGGGCAGTGGTGATCAAACTTGGCGATGCATCGATTGCAAACAGCGCAGTGTTTCGATCTGATAGGCTTCCGTATCTGTGGAGAACAGGCCGTTAAAGTGAGTGTTTTATGTGCGGACACCTTGATGGAAATTGCAATGCAAATCAGACTGTTGGGTCATCAGCTGGCCAACGCTGACTGTGTTCAAGCAGTGGTGTGCAGAATGGAAAAGAGTCATAATTACCAAACAGGTGCTGCAGAATATGCTGAGATCCAGACAGCCTGTTTCTGCCAATTCAACTATAGTCTAAAAAGAGAAGAAAGAGACATTTTCTCAAGTAAATGTGAGTGGTGCTTTCCTGTGCATAAAGCATTGATGTTCTTGATGGTTGTTTACCGGCCCAAGTTAAAGAGCCCTGAATCATAGCTCAAAGATTTGGAGAAATGTAGCATGACATCACTTTCTCACCAATGGATGCTCTGCAGTGAATGGGTGACGTCAGAATGAGAGTCCAAACAGCTGATAAAAACATCACAATAATCCAAAAGTAATCCACACCACTCCAGTCCATCAGTTAACAAATTGTGAAGCGAAAGGCTGCAGGTTTGTAAGAAACAAATCCATTAAGGTGTTTTAACAAAATTGTCAATTCTGGCCAAAATATGAGTCCATAATCATAACGCTTCCTCCAGTGAAAAAGTCCATCTCCTGTTGTCCTCTTACATCAAAATCACCAACATATTCGTTTAGCGATGCTTTGGCATATTTTTGCTTGTAATCTGTGCATATTTCTCTCCTGACTTTTTCACAGGAGGAAGCATTATTATGGATAGAGGAGAGCTTTTTGCTTCACAAGGCATTAACTGATGGACTGGAGTGGTGTGGATTACTTGTGGATTATTGTGATGTTTTTATCAGCTGTTTGGTCTCTCATTCTGACGGCACCCATTCACTGCAAAGGATCCACTGCTGAGCAAGTGATGCAATGCTACATTTCCAAATCTAATCTGATTAAAAACTGAACTTATCTACATCTGGGATGACCTGAGGTTGAGTAAATTTGCTGTAATCACTGCTGAACTTGTTTGCAGTTTGAGATTTTACCTTTTTCTTCTGCTCCTCGGATGCTTTGATGATACCAGGGTCAGACTTCCAAGACTTGCCAAAGTTATAGAAGAGAGCCAGACTGTTGAGCAAGAAGGGCAGGTGGACGGTGACGAACGGGAGATGTGTGGAGAGTTAAGGAAGTTATGTTCAATATGACACAGCAAAAGAATCAACAGGGTTAATACAATTTTGGACCAATCAATTGAATCAGACTGATTTGAATGTATCATTCAGACCAATCTGTGAACTGGTTCAAGTAATTCAGTGAAAAGAAGCTTTAAACAAAGGACTGTTTGAATTCACTCTGAAAGTTCCGTGGAATTTTGAGCTGCAACATTTGAATGTATTATTTCTTTAAAAATGTAACATTTCCTGTTTGACTTGTGGCTTTGACGTCTGGATGTAACATGAGCATCTCCATCAACCAGAGAACAGTATGTCCAGAAAGACACTAACAAATGCAGAAAACCTGTTTCTCCTGTAAGCGGCTCGGTGGTTTCGCTGAGCTGAGCTGCACACGGGCAACAATTACAGCAGGAAACAAGGAGCTCAATCCTCAGAGGAGATGCTCTATTGTTGGATGATAAAGGCGAGAAGGAAACTGATCCACACAGAGCTCTTGAACTGATTTCAGCTGCAGGGTTTGAGCGCACTGCTTCTATTCCTGAAGCACCTGGACACACGGCGGTTCTGTGCACACTAAACATCACTCCACGACCTCCAATTACAGCCACACAAACCACATTTCAGCAGCTTCATTCGAGAGGCAGATCCAGACATGAGTCACGTCTTGAGTGGTTTGATCAGGACAGGGGGAAATGCTTCAGCTTTGGGAAGAAATCCTCTTTTACCACTAATGTCTGACAGCACAGAAATGCAACATTGTCATTACCAGACAAGAACTCGGCTTTCTTGTGTTTGTGCTTGCGTTCTCTCACACCTAATGGTGGGCGTCATGAACAGAATCTCATATCACAGTACGAGTAATTATATATCACAGTGATCATTTATAGCACAATATAGTTATTTTTGCTGGAAATTCAACAAAAAACTGTTTATATGTTTATGTATTTAATGACCATACAGAAATGCCAAACGTTGGATATTCCATCGAAATAAATACATCACACATGAAAAGTGCTTCATCTTATTAATACTTCTTGATAAAATTGATGGATCAGCTGTTTGGACTCTCATTCTGATGGCACCCATTCACTGCAGAGGATCCATTGGTGAGCAAGTGATGGAATGCTACATTTCTCCAAATCTGTTCTCAACTGCATTTATTATTTTGCAGAACTTTGTTTTGTGTCTATCTCAGATGTAAATAATGTAACGCTTCACGCCGCACCAATAGGCCAGTATTTGACACATTTCTACCATTGCACAATACATACTGTCAAGCTGCCCAGCCCTTCTCTCACCCACACTATATCACTTAAGGTGTCAAATTCATTACATTTATTGTGCGTTTCGCCTGATAAAAATTTCCATGGAAAATTAGGCAAATCCATGTCAAGCCTGTCAAAAATTATGCATCTGCCCAGAATTTTACACATACAGCACAACTTGAAACAAATTATCTCCAGAAAAACCCACTAATTCATGTTGGCGTCAGTAAACCTAGGGTGAAAGGGGGATATTTTCATCTCAGTTTATGTTTTCATAAAGTGTAAATGGATGAAAACATTCAGACACTGGAGCGTATTGCTAAACTTCATATTTCTATCATCATTTCCTTTCATTAAGTCTGTCAGACCGAGTGAACGTTTAAACAAAAAAGCTTCTCTACCAGATCATTTTCAGATCTTTCAACACTGAAAAGTGAGATATTGCCATATAAATTGCGTCACTTCAGCGACCCAGTTTTAAGTTTCATGTCGGGAAAACAACAAAGACAGAAAGAGAAGATGTTTTCAACGGAAGATATAAATTTCTTTAGCTCTTGGATAAAAAGTGGCCTGGTTTCCTGCTGTCAGCATTCTTATCCTGATATTCATCTGAGTCAACAAACATATAAATGGATGCTTATGTGAATCACTAAGGCAAAGGCTGGATTTGTTGCTATTGCTGATAAATGATGCTGTGTCAGAAGAGCTAAATACAATATTCTGATTAAGTGGGTTTAATCAACCTGATTGAGTCGCATCAAATCCTTATTATGATCATCAAATTGACAGCACAGGATGGAGCGACTGAAAGGATATCGTTCCAGAACCAATAAAACCAGGTGATGTACATCCAAAACTTAGTGGCCAGATAGATGCCCAGAGGAAGAGCGCTATGCATGGAGTGATCAAAGAAAGACCTAGAAACAGAGATCAGTGTTAGTGATGATGCTTCGCATTCACATTAGAATGCATTAAAAGCCTGAGCAGCACCACAGATGGGTATAATGGTGTCGTACTTGGACAGAAACTGCACGACGAGCCACACCGCTGCATACATCCCACCCTTGATGAGCCAGGAGTCAATGTCCAGATCGGCGATAAATCCCACCAGCCAGATCACCAGGAACGGAGTTCCCAACATCACCTTCTGTCTGAACTCCTGCAGACGGACAGAGAAACGTCTGAGTGTATGCAATACATTTCAATTTCTCCTTAATGGTAATTGATGAGTCAGAACAGGCAGTTTCAGTTGCTCTACCTTGTCCATTTTAAGCCGTTTCAGGTACGAGGGGCTGTCGTAGCCTTTGGCCTGTCTGGCCTCCTGCAGATGATTTATCATCCACACATTTTTCCTCTGTTTGGCCAGATCCAGCGGCGTCTCCCCCTGCCACCAACAAATATTATTAAATGTGATGTACACCAGTGTGGTTTCATTAACTAAAACTATTAAAAACATTTGCATTAACTTAAAATAAAATACAATAAAACATAAAAATTAGATAAAAAAAAAAAAAAACTAAATTTTTTTTTAAATGTTGCCTTGGTAATTTACTGAAATAGGATTAAGTACTAAAATACCTGACAACTACAATTAAAATGAAAACTGAAAATACAAAAATAAAAGCTAATATATAATATTAATAAAAACTATAATTGTAAATAAATAATACAAAAATTACACTGAGCATTGTGGCCGACGGCTGAATTTCTGCAATGGAATTTATTTTAATTTTAAATAATCTTTACTAAAATAATTAGAAATAATTAGAAAATTAATTCATTTAAAAAAAAAACATTTGAATCTGCTAATAAATATGTAAAATAGACTGATTTATATTTTGCATAGCAACTTCTGATTCAGTAATCCTATTATAGTGTTTTTCACAAATCAAGAAGCTGAACAATACCCAGTAAAAGGAAGTAAACACTATAACCAACAGTCCGCACTGTAATTTGGTAAGTTAGTGCAGTGGTTCCCAACCCTGGTCCTGGAGGCACCCCAACACTGCACATTTTGCATGTCTCCTTTCTCTGCCGCACCAATTTCAGGTCTTGCAGTCTCTACTAATGAGCTGATGACCTGAATCAGGTGTGTTTGATTAAGGAGACATGCAAAACGTGCAGTGTTGGGATGCCTCCAGGACCAGGGTTGGGAACCACTGAGTTAGTGCATACTGGAAATCATATTTTCTCAAATAAAGACCAGATAACCCTGATTTTACATACAACATTCAGTAAAAAGGCGATTTTATGCAGGCTGTGCACACAGGAAACTCAAACAGCTGGAGTTGGCGAGGTTTGAGGCATTAAATATTTATTAAATATTCAAAAACTTGTTTAAGAGAGGCATATTTGCTGAATGCAGACAGTATATAAAAAGTATAACAGCATTTGCCGTTCAATTACCAGAAAGAACTATTAAATAAAGATAATGAATGATGATGAAGAAAAGGAAGCTCCTGTGCATCTGTCCAAATAAAAGTCCTGCATCCGACACTTACGGGCCGATGCTGATAATGAAAAAAACTAAAAAAGCAAATATGTACCACTAATCTACACAGTTCAGACGCTAGTGTAGGCGTCTGGACTTTACCTTGATGTTCTGTGCGTCGACATTAGCATTAGCCTCCAACAGCAGGCTGATGACCGTAGTGTTTCCGGCCAGAACCGCCCAGTGCAGAGCCGTGTTCTTATGATACTTATCACCCAGATTCACAGACACGTTAAACGTCAGCAACAGCCGTGTCGGGTCAACACTGCAGAAATCCCACCTATTAGCTTTACATCTCACAATGGCAAAATAATATATTTCCTTTCGTAATACACACACCTGTGCATCCGATAAGCCGCCCACATCAAAGGGGTCATGCCATTCTGATCCATCATATCCACATCCTGGAAAATACAACACAGAGAATACTTAAAAGTAAGATCAGACTGAGATCAAATACACCATCTTTCCTAGCGGTCAAACTCCTGTGGATGGAAATGTCATAAATGCCCCCTGCAGGCTGAAAATAGACCAAGCACGACAAAATGCATGATAAATCGACTATTTTGCATGCTAATAAACAGTATTGAGCGATAAGGCATTCTCATCATGTCTTCCTGAGTAGCTCACTGACTCAAAATCGCAATCAAAATATTCTGATTGGCTGTGACTTTGACAGCTTTTGTTATGAGATCAGCACCACACAGAGCGTTATATAAGCGTTAAACAAGCGTACCTGTCCCTTGGCGATGAGATACGCTACAATGGAGGTGTGTCCAAACTGAGTGGCCAGATGCACACAACTGCATCCCTCGCCATCGATGAGAGACGGATCAGCGCCGTACTTCATTAACTGCACCACCATGGAGAGATGGCCCTGTCTGAATGAGAGAGAGTAGGCGAGAGGTGTGTGCATTAATAAAACATCACACACGCAGTATTGGCATGCTTGCACTAATTTTGAAGTGTGCACACTATGCATATTTTTTAATGCATTGAATAAGTGGATAACCTACCATATTTGTCAAAATGTGCAGCGTACAACAGCAATGCACTGTTATTCTAGCATAATATATATACTATTCTAGTATTTATTTATATTTGAACTTTCCGTTTTCATTGAAGTTTTAGCAATTTCTGTTTTGTTTGTGATTTTTATTAGTTTTAGTTTATTTTATATTTCGGTTTAGCTTTAACTTTTTTCAGCTTTAGTTTTTGTAATTTTAGTACTTCAAATTCAACATTTTATTTTTAGCAATTTTTTTTCATCTAATATTTATATTTCAGCTTTACTTCAATTATTTCAGCTTTAGTTTTTGTAAGTTTAATACTTCAGCTTAAACTTATTTTATTTCAGCAAATTTCCATTTACGTTTTTCCATCTAATATTTATATTTATTTTAAATTTTATTTCAATTACCCAAAGAAAGTTTAATTGAAACATTTCTGTAATTACTGTTTTGTGTTTGTCATTTTTATTAGTTTTATTTATTTATTTTAATTTCTATTTAGCTTTATTATCTTATTTCAGGTTTAGTTTTTGCATATTGGAATTCAACGTCAACTTATTTTATTTCTGATCATTTTTGTTTTTTTAATCTACTATCTATATTTAATTTCAGCTTTATTTCAATTACCCAAAAGGTTTAATTTTAAATGAAGTTTTAGGAATTTAGTTTTGTGTTCGTCCTTTTTATTAGTTTTAGTTTCTTAATTTACTTATTTTAGTAAAATTTTTTTTTGTAATTTTGTAGTAGCACATTTCAAACACACCTTGTAGCCCAGTGCAGCGGTGTAGAGTTGAGATCTCCTCCCAGCTGATCGACTATGGCACCTTTAGATATGTAGTACCTAAAAAGAGCAGGCAGACAGACAGCATTCAGGAAACGAGACGTCTAGGCTTTATATCTTACAGTTGCACAAGAGAGCAGCGTAAAATGAATGACTGCGCTAGAGCAGGCGCTTATTAAGAGGAGGATATGCACACGCACACACAGTCTCGTAATGGGAATTTTAACGCTGACAGAGTAATAACTCTATCCATTCCTCTGTGTGCGTATGTGTGTGGTGTCTTAATAACGGGAGGGGGGAAAAAATCTAGGGATCCAGGAGAGAACAGGGAATGTGTATAAAATGAATAAGAGAGAGACGTACTTGACCAGGTCTATGCGGTTGTTGATCGCCGCCCAGTGCACAAGAGAGCAGCGTAAAATGAATGACTGCGCCAGAGCAGGCGCTTATTAAGAGGAGGATATGCACACGCACACACAGTCTCGTAATGGGAATTTTTAACGCTGACAGAGTAATAACTCTATCCATTCCTCTGTGTGCGTATGTGTGTGGTGTCTTAATAACGGGAGGGGAAAAAAAATCTAGGGATCCAGGAGAGAACAGGGAATGTGTATAAAATGAATAAGAGAGAGACGTACTTGACCAGGTCTATGCGGTTGTTGATCGCCGCCCAGTGCAGGAGTGTGACATTTTCTTTATCCGGCTGACGCACATCATATCCGGCCTCCACCAGCTCACGGCATCGCTCCAATATGCCATACCTGAGCACACAAACAGCTCAAATTACACCACAAAACATCCCTGAACAACAGCTTTTATCCAGTTTGCCAACATTGGTGTTCACTTTGTCAGCTGTTTTTTAATTTAGTCTTAGTCTTGTGTCAAATGTCCTTTTCTTTTTTTAATCATATTTAATCAACCTATCCTGTTTTTTGTTTTATCAAGTTTTAGTTGACTAACCCCCGGTTTCACAGACAAGGCTTAAGCCTAGTCCCAGACTAAAGTGTAAGTCTGACTGATCTTAAAATATATCAGTGCCTCTGTTTTGTCTCAAAATGCACACCAGTAATGTTTTTTCTAAGGCACGTTAATAAAAATTACTTAAATGTCCTAATTGAACTAGTGCCTAGTCCTGTCTGTGAAACCAGGTCTAAATGTCTGGCAATTTTAGTCTAGTTTTAGTCAATAAATATAAACACACTCTCTACATTTTGAAAACTGGTAAAACTCAAAAGAGTCTCTCAAAAGCTAAAACAGAGACTTTCCTAGTGTTAATTCCAATAATTCAGAATTATATTCATGCCTTTCTATTAAAAAACAATAGACTTTGTATTGTGGCACAGAGGTTGCGTAAATGCATTTATTGAGCAACCTCAAATCACAAACAAGAATGTGCAGCACTTTGTTTGCTAAAAAAAAATTAAAGGGTTTGTTTAGTTTTCATTTGATTAAAAGATGAATTAATGTTTTTACCAGAAAAATTAAAATACACAACACAGAATGAAAAAAAAGTAATAAATTAAGTTTATATAAATACGTTTTTATGAATTAATTGGACATTTTGGCTTTTTAATTATTTAAATTAAATTAAACCATTGAAATGGAATCCAGAAAAATTAAAATACAAAGCACAGAATTTGGTAAACATAAAACGGAATTTGAGAAAAAATAAAGCATATTTCGTAGGGTCCTAAAAAATATTTTTTTGTTGCATTTTTAATAAATTATTGTTAAATTGATTTATGATTTCAATTAATTACTTATACATGACTTTTGACTACTCAAATTTTATTTAACCATTAAAACAGAGTCCAGAAAAATTAAAATGGAGGGGGAAAAAAACAGAAAAATCGGAATCCATAAAAATTAAAACAAAAAGGGAATTTGGAAAAAAATTAATTGGAATTTGGGAAAAAATCAAATGGATTTTATAGGGTCCTATGATAGGGGGATTTAAGCTCTTGACATCTGGCAACCCCAAGCATGAAAATTCATGGAGGTCTCTATTTTTTCTCCTCTTTCATGTCGAAGAAAATATAGAGAAATTCTGGATATAGAGAGCTTTAATTTTTTTAAACTACATTTTAGTCTCGTCTATTTTCGTCAAAGATACCGAATATTAATATAGTCACAGTTAGTGTTTAATTATGTCACTGTCTTCTCGTCTCAGTCGTGGAAAGAAAGGAATATTTTTTGTCATAGTTTTTGTTAATAAAATTAACACTGGCCAACAAACACAAAAAAGTGTCAAATGGAAAGTCTTATGCGTCCACTGATAATACGACGCTGTGTTGACGACATGATCATCATCAGATATTTTTGAGTCAGGAATATTAGTGTAGATGGTCGTTCCGGTGTGTGTGTGTGTGTGTGTGTGTAGACTCACTGGGTGGCTTTGACGATGTCCCAAGTGCTGTAGTCGTCTACGTGGCTCTTGCGGCTGACGCTCTCGCTGTAGTCATGATTATAGTGACTCTGGGGTTTAATTTCCTGTGGGAGAGAATCACAGTCAGTTCAGTTCATCATCAGATAGAAGGATGAGTGATGGATGGTAGGGCTGTGCGATTAATCGAAATCGAATCGAAATCGCGATTTGAGACGTTGCGATTTCCTAATCGCAAAGCCTGCAATATGGACGCGATATTACTCTGTTCCAGAGCATATGCATGACTGCCAGCCTTGAGTTGGCACTGAGGATCTTGGGCACAATGTGTCATACGTACGGTCAGTCTCCATGGTGACAACGAGCTCAAAGACACACACACACTGAAAGAGGCTTTTAAAGGGGCCGTATCATGGAAAACAGGATTTTCTTGCTCTTTGATGCAACTAATGCCTAGTTCACACTGCACGATTTTCAAAGACGTCGCATCACTGTTGGTTTCACACTGAACGACTATCTGGGGTAGCATTCAATTGTTGTTGTGTTCACACTGCACGATGGAACTACGACAGGGGGTTTCACACTGCATGACTTTACAGTAGGAAGAATCGCCGACAGCTCTGTCTGGTGCAGGGTTGCCAGGTTTTCGCTACAAAACCCACCCAATTACTACTCAAAACTAGCCTGAAAATAGCCCAATTGCTTTCGAGGGGGTCCCCCAGTAAAAATCACAGCGTGATTGTGAATCGCCGACAGCTCCAGATATTTAGCATGGCAATTATTTCACGGGTGTTGGCGACGCGTCGGCGATTCCCTCAGATCGCGTCTTTGATAGTTCACACTGCGTGATTGTCACTCGCGTGAACGAGCACCGATTTGCCTCCGATTTCGGGCATTTGTCAGCGATTTCGCAAAACCTGTCGGTGAGTGAAAAATCGGGCTAAAATCGTGCAGTGTGAACTCGGCATAAACGTATACTGAAACTGCACAATTAATCATATTTTAATCGTGATCACAACTTCTGCTTGTCTCGATTATTTAAGCATAATTGTCTGTGACATTCGCAATATATCAAAACATGAATCTTGACTTGTTTGCAATTGGGCGTATGAACTGACATTTTCCTTCTCTGTGCTTATGTGAAAGTACAATAATGCTAATTAAATGTAAAAATAAATTTCTCAAATGAAAACAATCATGATTTTTGAGCAAAATAATTGTTCACTACAGATTTGTTTTCTAAAAAGCCTGCATATAAATTTATATTTTATTTTATAATTTAATATCATTTTTATTTTAGATTTTATTTATATTGTTTCATTTTATTTAATTTATATTTATTTCATTATGTTTTATTTTATTTTATAACCACTCAAAAAATTTTAGTTATTTTATGCTTTCACTATTGGGCAACCCTAACTAAAATGCAACTGCAAATATAGCTTATTACTTCATCGTTAGATGTCTTAACTATAAGCATATTAACATATGACCAGCCATTTTTACACATCTTTTCCGGCCCATCTTGGAAAACTATGGCAGTTACCTGAGGTTAACTAATCATAACAAATGCTATTTTATTGATTTATTTATTAAATTAACAGTACAGTAGCAAAAACCATCATTTTAATACTATTGGTCAGCAAGAAAGCAGTTCAAGAAACTTCGTCTAACATTATAATTAGACTAATAAACCCCTCAGTCTGCATGTGCTCACAGGTCACAGGTTAGGGGAGGGTGTGTGTGTGTGTGTGTGTGTGATGACCAGCAGATGTCCAAGACGTCAGCCCTATTGATTGCTGAGGAGGCTCTCTGTCTATTGTATTAAAAGCCATTCTGACCTGAACCTCTAGCTGTACCCTGTACACCAAACCCTTTCCAGGAATTTTTTTCTTTTACTTTTAAATAAAAGTATTTATTTATTTTACTTTTTATTCAATTGTATATTTTTATTTTATAATTTCATATATTTTTTATTTTATTTTACATTTTGTTTATTTCATTTAAATTTATATTTATTTTATATATATTTTATAACCACCACTGAATAACCACTCAAAAATCCACTACAAATATATTTTTATGATTTTTAGATGTAAATGAAGTATTTGTTCTAAAATAACATAATACACATTGACAAAATATTATTTAATTATAAACCACAATCATAGAAAATGTGATGTATAATCAGACTATAACTATAATCGGACTATAATCAGATCTGTAGTATATTAATATTAGACTACAGACATTATTACACTAGAAGTTATTTAAACACCACAAATTTCAAATAGATGTGTAAAAACACTGTAAAATAAGACACCTTCTGGCAAAAGCTTGAACAGATGCAAAGGGCAAACAAAAAACACCCACAGGACACAAGGGAGGTCTGGCAAACACACCGAGCTCCCTTTATGTGTGTGTGTGTGTGTGTGTATGTGTGTGTGTGTGTGTGTGTGTGTGTGTGTGTGTGTGTAATGCCAGGCCAGCAGAGACATGGGACATACACACCGGCCACAGAGATTCATGTATGAAGATGATGAACGGGCAAACACAGTAAACGAGAATGCATTTATAATAAGTGGCATTTCAAATAATCCTTAAAAATGCTCATAAACTCATTAGTGAAGAGTAAACGGCAGGGACAGAGTAACACGAGTCAGTAATAGGCAAGAACCTGCACATTTGCACCCATCACAATGACTAAATATAAAGCCCTAGTTGTTACTTTTACAAACACACCCCACACCGATCCGTCTAGACACAATTGTACATATTATCAATATCAACACAAAGATTCATCAAGCAAGCCTAGCAGGATCATCTGAATCCACAATTACCCTACAGCGAAGCATCCCGAATGAGAATCTGCGTGAAAAGGACATACAAATGGACAGCGCAGTCAAATCTTTATTTCTAAAAGGTTCTTTGAGAGGTCAGAGGTCAGTCCAACAGCAAGTACATTAACTGGGGTCATCCATCAAAAGTTAATGATCCAGCACAACAACACAACATACAGCCACAACCTTGCTGAAATTGATCTAGCTGGCTGACATTTGACCTCTGAAATCGAGACAAAAAATGTGTTTAGTCAAAAATATATGAAATTTATAATGGCCTATGATTTGGATGTGGTAAATATGATCTTTAACTTTAAATACTTAACTTACTTTAACACATGAACCAGAAACAATATCAACTGTGATTTTTTTAAAAATATTTCCTTGACTCGTAATTTAATAAAATTTTTAAAAAATGCAACAACAAAAAAAATCCATTATGATAACTGTGCTCAGGCGCTGCGGTCAAAATAAAAGTCCCATCACTGTCAAAATAAAAGCTGCTTATCAAAAAACCTGCAAAATATTGGCCGATATATCGGCCTTGCTAATATATATCGGTCAACAACTATATATATTATATTTATATATATATTTAGCAAGTACAGTATGTTAGTATTCCATTAGAAAACATGGTAAATGTGGCATAATAGTGAAATTACAGCAGGGCAGACTGAACCGAGGAAATCTCTGCTAGCAGATGTGCACCTAATCTAATTTTAAGTCATACGCATAGCATTAATGCAAATCCAGGTTATTATATACCATTTCAACGATCAGAGAAACAGATATGTTATGCAAGACAGTACAGATTGCCAAACAGAACTGATAAAATGAGCAGCAGGGAGATTCAGCATCACCGGCAGACTTTTATAAAGGTGTCTGGTTGTTTGACTCAATATTTTTGTGCCTAGTAGCAGAGCAGTTGGTCTAATTCAATATGGACCTAATGTTCCTCCTGCCAGTGAGGAAACGAGCGGTTACAGCATCTGTGGGACCATGCGACACATACTGAGATGCTTGGTTTCCTATTAAAACAGGAAGACATTAAGTAGCGCTGGGCGGTATACCGGTTCATACCGAATACCAGTGTTTATTTTTGTTATGATATTAATTTTTTAAATACCGCAATACCGGTGTATGTCACTTAATTTAATCTGAAATAGCAAAAATATTATTTTAATAATAATTAAATAATTTAAAATAATTACATTAAAATATATATGTTTTTAGCCATAGTTTTAGTTAACTTTGATAACCCTGCTTCCAATAAGAATTTACTTCAGGTTTTACTTTATGTCCCACCTTTTTTCCCAATCAACAACTGGAACAATGCTTCATATTATAATATAACCTTTTGATAATACATCACAATCCAAATTATGAGGACAGCTAAACTATTCACCATTTCTCTCTCAAAAGGTCACATGCAAAACACCGTCTATATCATGGTTTCATGTTCTAGCCTCTAAATCAACCAGACATGACAGATAGCACACACACAAAAGTCATTTACATTATATAACATTGTCTTCAGCAAATTGTGAGTAAATATTATATTAAGTCCCTTTAAGGTTATTCTATAGTCTTTGATATTATGTAACATAAACATTTGCTATTGTTATGCATTAAATTTTAAATACATAAATATTACACACTGTCTGTCTTCTCTGCAGATATCAGTATAAGCATCTGTCATTTAAAAAAAAAAACATCGGCTGACCACTAATTATTATTAGCCTATAATATTAAAACATCATGCATAACAATAAAATTAACTTCTCAGGTATTCTGAGATTTTCCTTTCAGTCCAACAGGTCAGCGTGTGTTAGTATGACTGCAAGCCAAGGGTGAAGTTCCCATTCACTCAAACTACATGTGTGTGATCAGCTCTATGGTCAGTCTGCTTGAGTATGAATAATTTACAGCAGGAGGTCCCATATGAGCAAGCAGTCTCACAACACACACCAGCAGTGAGCTAAACGCTGGGTTTGCAATAAAGAAGTGTGAAAATGAATGCAATTATTTTTCATTGATTGCATTTTTGAGGTGTCATGTTATGATTTAGTAATTAACCTGTTTATAAACTATTGCACATATAAAACTATGGAGCTTTATATGGAAGAATTACATGTTTCATGCAAAACTTCCCTACATCAACACATACGGTCAATGCAAATTTCGGAAATGATTCGGAATTATGTAAATCAATCATTGCAGCAGTGATGATAACATTTATCTATGAATATATTAACGAAAATATAAGAGTCAGAGATCAGAAACAGATCTGTCATTATATTAATCTCACCAAAATGCAGTCAAACGCAGACTTCTATAGTGTCCTAAAGGCATAGTAATAAAACAATATGGCACAATCAATGTTCAAATGATGGTGGTGTTGTTTGTGAATGTTGTCTGCCATTTAGATGCAAACGCAGCACAACACATTGTGAAGACTTCCACAAATATGCTAATGTCACGTTTGCCACTGCACAATATAGAATAAAAACACACCTCTTGCCTTAAAATATGACATTAGACATGCGATGAAACGACAGATAAAAACATAATCAATGAGTATGAAAGGCTAACATTAGCAGCAATGCTATTACGCAGCAGTGGGGGGGACTCAGTCCTTCTCCTTCACTGTGAGAAGTTCGCGGTAGAAATTACGCTTTTACTGGCTTTTACTTCGTTTCGCATCGCTGCCGTGCTGCAGCTGGATAAAGACGCTGGGTTTTTTTACCTCGGGATGGAGGATCGGGACGCATCCAGTTTCTTTCTGAAATTCATCCAGAGCGTCCGCCATCTTGCTTCTCGTCCACGCGGAGCATCACGGGAGAAACATTTAGGAGGCGATAAACACGCGCGTGCACAAGGAAGCGGAGGGCTCGTGCGCTAGATTGCACCTGATGTATATCAATGTAATATATTATATATTACACCAGTAATAACCTATAGGTATTTTAGCCAGTTTACTGACCAATTTATTTTTTTATTTATTCATTTATTCAGTTTCAGTGAGTACCGGCAGCTATATGGAACATGGCAGTAATTAATAAAATCTGTGGTTTGATATAGCTAATGTTTTTGTTTTTAACATTTTTAGATTTTTTAAGTTTCAGAGAGCAATAGCTTATATGAAAATACCAATAATTAATCAAATCTGTGTAAAAATGGCAAAATCAGTAGGTTGAAACATGCATATGTAATATTTAGCCAAACAAATTAATTGAAAAATTAACAATTAATAAAAAAAAAAATATTTCCTTTTTAACCTATACTAGACATCAGGAATCATACAATCATACAAGATGTCGTAGGATTATTACAAGATTCATCAAATAAAAATATATATTTCCTGTTTTATACACTCTAAAAAATGCTGGGTTAAAAAGGGACAAACCCAGCTATTGGGTTGTTTTGACCCAGCTATTGGGATGTTTTGACCCAGCTATTGGGATGTTTTGACCCAGCTATTGGGATGTTTTGACCCAGCTATTGGGATGTTTTGACCCACTAACTATAAACCCAAATACCAAAGATACATCAATAATCATAAAATAGAAGACATCCAGATTTTTTCCCCTGGGTTTCTCATAATTAAAAGACCAAAACAAATCCTCAGTTTGCAGATCACAGAAAGAGCAATTTGTATTTTATTTTGTTATAAATTATAGAACTCACTTTATCCCAATCAATGTCATTCAAATCCCTGCTCTAATAACAGATGGTATTAAGAGTTAATGCATATGCTTTACCTGCATTACTGTCGATACATTACGTCATCGACCTACTTTATTAATTTTTTTAAACACTTGCCTAAGGAATAGAAAAGTGAAAAACATATGCCAAGGAAAAGACGGGTTCAAGGATGGACAAACAATACATAGCAATTCAAATTCAGAAGAGAGAGAGAGAGAGAGAGAGAGAGAGAAAATAAAAAATAAAAATAAAATAACAACAACAAAAAGCAATTACATTACAAATAAATAAATGGAATTAAACAGATCACATAACAATAAACATAACAATCTTTCCTACAAAATATAAAAATGAAAAATAAAAATTATACATAAAATTAACATCAAAAAGTGAACATACTGCACATTCAAAGTTTTAGTTGCCTTTTTGATACAGGAGGTAATATAGATCTTAATATCTTCTTGAAAGTAAGAAAAATTGGGGATAACTTATGCATCTGCTGTATTACTGTCGATACATTACGTCATCGACCTACTTTATTATTATTATTATTTATTTCATAAATGTATTCATAAATATTTATTTATTTATTCAACTGTAAGCAGGTCCATGTCAAATTTTACCAAAACTATGAAGCCAGTTTATTTTTTATATTTTTTCTCTCTCTCTGTCTAAATATTTTGCTCATTCGTGGAATGCAATGCGCTTATGTAATAAAATAAAGGTTTTATTTCCCTGTTTTGACGCTGACTACCACGCGGCGGCAGCCTCGGATTGCTTACATTTTTCTAGTCCTTTCCATGTTTATTTAGTATGCTGTGTTAACCAAAATAAAAGAACAACCCATTCTTTAAATCAGGTCCAAACAAAGAGTAAACTGCTAATATATGTGTAAAACATTTTGTGATACTGTATTCATAACCTATATTTATTTCCTTTTCAAAGCAATAAACACACACGCTACATATGATACATAATCATCTACAGTCCTTTTACGGTTTCACAAGCCGTTAGACTTTTAATATGATTTTTAAAGACCCTCCGTATACTTAACGGACTAACAGCCTAAACAACTGATCTGGGATCTGCCTGAATTTTTAAATTAAACTGAGGCGATCGAGCGTTCCATCTCAGAGACCTGATCCTAGACCTGCTGCTTTCGCCTGCTTTGTATTTTCGAACGCCGATCCCTCGAGCGCGACAGACAGAACCCAACGATCGCGGATAAACAGTCTCACAGGGGAAGGAAGACGGACGTGCGGTTGTATCGCTATTCGGGGCTTTTATATTGCATCAAAACGCGTTTACGGTTCACAGATAAAACGTTTTAGATCTCCCCCGCGTGAGTACCTGTCAATCTGCGTTAAAACGCGCCTGAGACGTTTTAACTCGTTAACTGATGGACTGACAGACGGATTCTCCTCAGACGACGCAATCTATTCAATTCACATTTTACCTCATTCTCTGAAGTCAAAGCCTGTGTTTTCCCTCAGGAGGACTTCGAGTGGACAATTAAGGTTAGTGCTTGTGTTTTGTAATTCTGTATTTACATACATATAACCCATAAACATCACTCTGCGGGCTGTGTCCTAAAACCTAGTGAGCTGTCTATCTAGACAGCATATTTGAGCATCGCGGCGTTTTTGGGCGGGAATCATCGGTTCAGGTAGCATATTTGTGCATTATAGAGTTTCAAAATATCAGTCTAGATAGATATTACTGTATAAATATACTAGTGTCAGTGTTGTGACACGTCCACTGTAATACTATAGTATTCCTCAAGTACCTAAAATGCAACAACGATGCGGTCTAGTTAGGTTTTTGAAAATGTAGCCTGCATGAAAATGATGTTGCAGATCTTGTTGATATACATGTGCACGTATGGATCATCCTCCCTCATTCAGATCAGATTTTCTGATCATTTTAGACCTGATTGTCTTGAAATCCACATGAACAGGTTGAGTTCAGTCTTTAGTGTAGTGAGCATGTATGTTATGTAAGCGCTGATGTGACACACTCCAGCTGCTTTTGTTGTTAACCTGTTAAACAATAATATTTATCTAAGCAGACCTCCTTTACAAATATTTAGGGGCAAAATACCATTGTTATGAAAATGCAATCATAATAAATATATATGGGGTCTTTTTCAAAATCTTCTATGCCTTTTCCAAAAGTACCATGGTATGACTGTACAGCATCACTATTTTATATATCAATATATATATATAGAAATGCCATGGTATTACCGCCTGCATCCACCAGTAAACCGTGGTACTAGCTTACTACTACAGTATTTTTATTTATTTATTGTAAAGGACACATTTGCTTTTTAACAGTTTTATTATAGTATTATAAAAAATATTGTTTTCCAAAGTTATAAATAAAACAAAGATTAGTCAAGTATGTTTTACAATAAATTACTCATTTTGTTTTTCTGCTTCAGAATTCCACATTTAATTCAGTGTGTTAGTTTTTGTAATTGTTGGGAAATTTATTAGTGAAAATTGTTTCTACACCAAATTATTTTCAGTGTAGTATAGTATTATCACTAGTAATTTGGAGGAAACTATGCTTACCATGGTAAATTTCTGTCATTTGTCTTTAATATTCAAATATATCTGGTGCAAATTTGAGATTTATTGTTTTGTTTACCCTATAATTACCTCATCCCATTAATGTTTTCATTGTGGTAAATCCCAAATTACCATAATAGTAGTCTTATAAATGGATAACATGTTATAGTAATAAATTATGATAGTAATAACAGTAACAATGTCATTAAAAGCAACTTCACAGAGTTAATTAGGTTTTAATTACATGAATTTGACTACAAAACTCACTCTCATTTACACCGTTTAGCCTGTATTGTTGTTTCAGGCTTTGATGTCTTTGATTAGACGAGAACGGATATACGGCCGCGCCAAAATCTTCTGTTTCTGTGTGCGTCTTTGACCGTTGCGTAAAGGTTCAAGTTTCCACTTTCCCTTTTAGAGGCAGATTGAGTGCGCACTTCCACATAGCTTTCTGTGTCGCATTGTTGAAGTGAGGTAGTGAAAGTTCCTAACAATGCATGTTATATTTAGCGGTAGCAACTGCTACATAAACATGTAATCCTAAACCTGTTGTAAATATTATTAGCATGTCGAACACCTGATGTCACTGACGTTCGAGTCTGATATACAGCGGAGATCAAAATTAGAGAACAACCTACAATTTCCTACATTTC
Source organism: Sinocyclocheilus rhinocerous (assembly GCF_001515625.1). Taxonomy (NCBI): domain Eukaryota; kingdom Metazoa; phylum Chordata; class Actinopteri; order Cypriniformes; family Cyprinidae; genus Sinocyclocheilus; species Sinocyclocheilus rhinocerous. Next base: position 209,582 of record NW_015664010.1, read on the forward strand.
AAGGACACTGCTTAGTCCTATTTGAAGTTATCCTAACAGGAGTAGAAGGGCAGTTTTTTAAGCATATTTCATAAATTAATTGTAGTCTGAAACTCTTAAATGAGATATTTGAAAAAGAACTCTGATCAAAGTTAGAGAACACTTACAGATACATCCAAGTTATTGGTGTTAATCTGGCAGCTGGTGCTAATATCCTTAATTATATGACAAACCCTATTTAACTGGTAGCATTCCTGTAATTTTCACTGAGATTGCAAGATGGCGAGCCGCTCTAACTGAAACCCTGCGACAGGAGGTGGTCCAGATGAAGGCCAAAGGGATGATTCTTTCAGCCACTGCATTGCTCTCTTGTTGATTTTGATTGCTTCCATTGTCCTCATTTGTAAGTCGCATTGGATAAAAGCATCTGCTAAATGACTAAATGTAAATGTAAGAGAAGCTGGTTATTCCAAGATTTCTCAAATATTGCAGCTTTACATGAGGGTCTTTCGCACCGCTTTAGTTCCAGAACTAAATGTACAGTACTAAAGTACTGGGACGATTTTGCGCAAACTATTTCCCAGTACCATTTAAAGGGTTGCATTCGCACCGACAGTGTGTACTAAGAAGTGATGTAAGCCGGTCGACAGCGACGTCATTTGTGCGCCGGGTTCAACAACAGAAACAAAAAAGAACAACATTAACAACAGGAGGATGGAATTTTGAGTCCCCCGAAAAGGCTGGTCGTCCATGTAAGACAAGTGCACGAGAGGACAGGATAATGTGGAGACTAGTGTTGTCACAGTACCAAAATTTCAGTATTCGGTACCATTACCAGTGAAAATCCACGGTTCTCGGTACCAATTTCGGTACCAAAGCAAAACACAAAAACATGCTAATTAAAAAATTTGACTAAACTTTCATTTAATCCAAACTGTGTACATATTTCATTTTAAAGGGCTTTTGAAAACCTTCTAGAGTTATTCAGCCAATGGTTACATTCACTTTATTTGTTTTCATAGCCTTTAATATGTATTGTTTTGTTGGACAACATTGGGTGGTAAGTGAAATATATATATATATTAAATACAGATTTTTAAAATCCAAATACAAAAAAAGAAAATACCGAGATATATACCGTATATCGCAAATCGGTCAAAAAATACAGAGATATGAATTTTTGCCCATATCGCCTAGCCCTAGTTCAGCACTGAACAGGGTAAGGATCTGTCTCGGCACGTTTAAGAGAAGTCAGACTGAAAGCGCATTCTGCAGTGACCAAGCCTCTCATCAGCAGAAAGAATCAAAAGGCTAAGCTCACCTTTGCTGAGGAGCATGTTGTATGGAGAGAGGAGAACTGGTCTAAAGTTCACTTTAGTGATGAGAGCAAGTTTAATTTATTTGGGTCAGATGGGAAACATTATGTTCGGCGTCAAACTGGGGAAAGACTGAACCCCGAGTGCGTAAAGAAGGTTTTGGGGATGTTTTGTGCAGCAGGAGTTGGGCATCTTATACAGCAACATGGCAGGTGAATGCAAATGTTTATCAGAATTCAGAGCCTCCTTCAGCAACATGCTATACCTTCCCTGCAAACATCTCCTAATCAGCTTGCAATTTTCATTTAAGACAATGCTCCCGTCACACTGCAAAACAGGTAAAGCAGTTCCCTGAAGCTGAAAACATTGAAATAATGAAATGGCCAGTCCAGAGTCCTGATCTAAACCTGATTGAAAATCTCTGGAAAATCCTTGGTGACAAAGTTATGTCTTAAGAAACCCACCACAGTTACTGAACAATGGAAGAGAGTGGAAGAAGAGTGGACCAAGATCACACCAGTGCAGTGTGAGAAACTAGTGATGTCCAGCGGCCGCAGATGTGCTGAAGTCATTCAAAGCAGGGGCTTCTACACTTCCTACTCGTTTCTGACAGCTGTAACCCTCCAACATTTTAGTTGTAATCTTATTTCGTGCTACAGTGGTTAATGTTCTCTAATTTTGATCACTGTGTTTTCCACAAAATAAAGGTTTTTGTTGAAATGCTTTGTTTATTTTGTCAGACATGTTAGTAGAACAGTGAAATACCAACAGGTAATATTACTTAAATTTTTGAGTGATGAAGACTAACAATATTTCAGAAAAAAAATCAAGTATTTATAGATTGTTCTCTAATTTTGATCTCCACTGTAGATCTGTGTTGAAGATCCAAACTTCAAAAGAACATAATATTTATGTTGTTGTCACTGCATTTTTCTTCAGTAATTTCAAAAGATTGTTTGGTTCGTATGAAAGCGTGCACGTGTACGACTCAAACAAAACATTATGAGAGACAGTGATCGTCATTTGCCTGTCAAATAGAGTTTCCATTCCTGTGTTGTTGTGCGTTACTGACGCTGCTGGTGTGTTTTCGTCTTATTTTGCATACTGTTACCAACTGAGGACACAAGTTGATTCGCCATTGTTGTCCAACTATTTCTGGATGCAACTGTAATTTTTTTTTTTTTATACAACCAATCAGTGTTGGGTGTAATGCATTACTAAGTAATTAAAAAGTAAAGTGGATTTGACATCAAAATTGAACATCTAATGTTAAAATGTAGCTATGTTTTCAATATAACCTCTCTTAAATACTTTGGTGAGTAGGCAGTTTTTTAGTATTTATATGAAAGAATTAAAAGAGAATTTCATGTCTATCTTTGTATGGGATTTAGAAAGTAATAAGGAATGCAATACTTTTAGAAAGTAATTAGTACAGTAATCTAATTACACTGTTGAAGATGTAATTACTAGCTAGTAATTAATTACTTTTTTAGAGTAACTTACCCAACAACGCAACCAATTTGCTTATCCTTCCGCTAAAAGATCTGAGAATTGAGAATTATTGTTATAATGTCAGTGTTGACATGATAACAATATAAAGTTGCATTTATTTATATATTTAAAATAATGTAATATTATTATTAAATAATATATTAAATAATACAAATATATTTTTAGATAATATTATTTTTATATAATGTTATATATTATATATATATATATATATATATATATATATTTAGAATTTTTTGAAAACTTTCAACATTTTTCATGAATGTTATTTTATTTCACTTCAAGTTTTTTACTTTAAGCAACAAAAATGTTTGTTTGTTTTATTTTAGTTCCTGACAAATTAGAGATAATATTTGATTTTAACAAACAGAGCACGAGTGTAGTCTGATCACAACAAATTACTTGTGATGAATCATTCAAAGATTCTTTGTTAATAATTAATAATGTAATCTTAATTGTAAAAGCCCAGCGTACAGATTCCGTTATTTTCGCCTGGTCATGAAGCATGTGCTCAGGTGCAAACCCTCTGCACCCCAACATAGTCGCAACGCTTCATTTATATTAATGACCCGTCCCGCTGACATGGACGCCTTTAAGGCTGTGGTCGTAATCTCTCAAAACCGCCTTCATTTTTGCCTGAATACCAGTTCAAATGGAGTTTTAATCATCATTAAATCCATCACCTTCATTATGGTTTCTCTTGTGTCCTTCACACGGCTCTGAATGTCAAAGCTGTGAAGGGTGTTTGATATTCAAAGCATGCGTTTCATGATTTGGGAGGGTGAACGGAGTGTAAAACCGGCCTCTGTACCTTGGGAAATGTATGAATCAATGATCTCTAGCTGTTTTGTGAGAAGGATGCGGTTTGTGTGTTAATATTTGATGAGCAGATTCATAAACTTCACGTCACATGCGACAGATGAAACTGAGATCAGGTGAAAACAGAAACTGTTTCCCGTGTGAATAGCATGTCATGTAGATGTCGAAACTCTTAAAACAGGAAATGCACAACATCTGTTTCAAACTCTCCTGCGATGAAGGGTTGAATGTAATACATTCTTACTTGAATAAGTAGATTTTTCTGTAGAAAATTTAAGTGGTACTTGGCTTGCCTGTGTGAAAAGTGTTGCCATGATGCTACATTTGCGCCTATTCGTTTAGCAGATGCTTTTATCCAAAGTGACTTACAAATGGGAATAATTAAGCAGTTTATCATAAGAGCCAGAAATATTTACTGTGCAAAATGCTATGTTTGAAATATAAGATAGATTAGAGCAGTTGCTGTGAAGTAATTGTTTGTTGGCCAGAGTTATTTTTTTAATTATGTAGTTATTTCTTATGTAATTATTATTATAATGTCAGTATTGGTAGTTGAATATATTTAAATATATATTTGTTTAATAATTTGTTTCTTTTTTTAGTAATTTTGTTGTGCATTTGTCATTTTGTTTTCATTTTTTTACACTTACATAGCTTTTTCTACATTTTTATTCCAGTTTACGTTTTATTTAGAAAATGAGAGATGTTGCTTTGGAAACTACTTAAAATAAAATGTATTTTATATTATTTTTGGTTGTTTTTTTAATAGTTTCATATAAACTATATAGTTTTTATAGTTTCATATTGTAAGGGAAACAGGTCAATTTAGCTCAAAGGGAATCATTTAAGATTTTAAAGGGAACTCCACCAATAATATGTAAGGGACAGAATCACTGTTTTACGGCTGATCACTGAGACGGCCAGCGATTCCGTAGAATGGGAAAGTGTCCAAACTTTTGACTGGTACTGTACTATAATATATTCAAAGAATATTGGTCGATATATCGATATATACGCCTTTTTTTACTCCCTAATATCGGTATCGGCCCCAAAAAACCCATATCGGTCGGGCTCTAATATATATACAGTATAATATATATAATTTTAATATGTTTTTATTTCAGTTTTAGTTTTATTAAATATAATATAATATTTCTGCTCACACAAAATGGTTTTGAAGTTATTTAACCATTTAATCAATAAACATACATAAATATTTACGTATACCTATACAAGGACCAAGAGCTAGATCCTAACGTGAGGCTTAATATGGGATGTTTCTGTAGCACAGCTCCAGGGTCATATGTTGTTTGATTTATGATTAAGCACACAGCATGTCTTTTCTTGAGTCTGTTTCGCTGCCGGCAGTCAGTCTTATAAAGAGTCAGTGCTGTGGTGTCATCTGAGGTTAATGGTGTGGACTTTCCTCCAGTGAAGTGAGCTTGTGTGGACAGAGCACAGTAACTCAGAGCTGTGATGTCAGTCAGGTGTGAATAATGTGTGTGTGTGTGCTTCTCCTCAGACATGCAGGGCGAGGTATCTTTTACCTGATGGCTGTTGCAATTCTGGTATTTCATCATTAGTCTGTTCAATGAAATGGTAATGATAATGCAGTGAAGAGGAATCTTTTTAACAACATTACCTTCTTGTGTTCATTGCTTAGGAATGCACTTTATTGTTTAGTAATTGTATAAACACTTAAAGGTGAAGTCATTTCTGTGCCACTAGCGGAATCGGATTGAATTACAAAAATAAAAAGTAAAATGGTATAAAATTAATACTAAACTAACACTGGTTGTGCAGCTGGTATATGTATATATTCATTTTCATAGTTTTAATTAATATATATATATATTTTTTTAATTTTTAAAAAAGAATAATTTTTTTTATTTTGTTAGTTTTTTCCCAATATTTTAAGTTCTCATTTTAACTGTAGTTTAAGTTTTAGTTAGGGCTGGACGATATGGCCAAAATTGATATCACGATATATTTCTTAATTTCGGTCGATACGTATTTCGTTTTTACAATTGTTTTACAATGTGTTTACAATTTACAATGTCATTTTTTTTTGTTTTTTTTATTCTTTTTTTTTTCATCATTACTATTATTGTTTCATTTATTTTTTGTTTCCATTGCACAAAAGGTTCTTTAAAATGAGAAAAAGTTCTTTTAGATTTTCAAAATGTTCTTAATTTTAAGAAAAAAAATTATCTGAAAGGTTCTTTGGGGAAACTGAAATGGTTCTTCTATGGCAAATGTTTTAATACGAAGGGCCATGAATCAAACTTGTTTGAGGGCCGTGGGCCAGAAGTAAATGTTGCTTTAAATCCAATAGAATTGGGCTGAAAATGTTGATCTGTAGATTTTAATTTATTCTCATTTATATGAACCGATATGGATTCTTAGTTCTGTTTTCAGTTGATTTCATGAACAAAACTTGACATTATTTGTAGTGCGCCTCGTGTCCAATAAATCGTAATAACCTTTGTGCTTAGTTCTGATATGAAACAAAGTCTCAGCTTTCAAATTCTAAATTTATTACAAAATTCAAAGAATACTGTTTTGATGCTCTTTAATGTGTCGTCACAGATCGCTGTAGCACCTCAGTTCAAGCGGCACGTGAACCGATCATCTCTTCCTCTTTACTAGTTATAGCATGAAATAAACGTGAATGAACATTAGAAATGTTGTTGAAAGAAACCGTATAACATACTGAAATGTATCATGTCTCATGTAATTGCTCAGTCAGTGTAGGGCTGGGCGATATGACGATATTATTGTATATCGACGATGTCTCGTAAGTATTGTGATGTCGATGTCAACATTTCTTGTTATAAAATTACATTTCGATTCTGCTTCTCGATTTCTGTATGTTAAAGAACGAAAGAAAAGAAAATCACTCACTGATCTTGACTGAATCACTTTTGTAACCTCAGTTTATATT
>NW_015664010.1:216312-223019 GCF_001515625.1 Sinocyclocheilus rhinocerous
TCAAATACGTTATAGCTTGACTACAAGTTTAAAAACAACGCAGCAATTGGTATAATTAAGAAAATTAAACTTACCATCATGAAATATCTACACAGGTGATAATGCCAAAAAGAAAGAGAAGCATCGGAAAATAGGCATATTTTATTAAAGACATTATTATATGACATCAGCATGCATTTATCATTGCCATAATCACCGCCAGAATGTCCAACTTCACCATGATGAACTTAAAATTGGGTTCTATTATTTTTCCTCAACAGTTCTCCTCACAAAACGAAATTCATTTCAAACACAAATTTGATAAGAACAGAGTGGAAATGATTAGCGACACCAAAACAACAGCAAAGCTAATGTTTTCTGTTAGTTTAAGCACAAACTAAAGTAAAACCAAACTTTGTGGCAGTAATTAAGACCAAACTGAACATGGTGTGTGTTTATGGTGCATGTCGACAATGTTTGTTTTGGTGGGGGCGGGGCGTGGTGGAGGTGGGGCTTAAGTAGACGATATTATCGGATATCGCGATATTTTTAAAGGCGATTATCGATAAGATATTTTTGACATATCGCCCAGCCCTAAGTCAGTGTTTCAACCACGGAAACACATCAATAAAAGCTTGTAAACATTATGTAACCTTACATTTGCCTCATAAAATCTATTCAATGTCCATAGCTTGATAATTAGCTAGAAAAATTAAGAAAAATATATGTGCTATATTATATATTTATTTTCTTTTTTTTTTACCTGTTCTTAAATATTTATATATAAAAACTGCCTTATGTGCAATTAATTCAAATGCTTGTTTACAAATCACTTTTATATTATAGTAATGTACCAACTTATAGGGCTTACATTAGTTAATTTACATGTACCTGATTGTCTATATATCCAAATGAATCGATATTGAATCAAAAATCAAGATTGAAATTAAATAAAAAATCACAATCTTGTGAATCGAATTTTGAAATGTCTCAATACCCATCAAATTATATTATATTAAAACTAAGAAAAAAAATTATTTAACTAAAATTTAAATAACCTTTTTTAGTGTTTGGTTTTTAAAAATCTAATTCACATTTCAATGCAAAAATAAAACAAAAAAAATTAAAAATATATACATCAGAAATGAAGATATGTTTCAATTGCATTTTTTTTTCTTCTTCTTTTTTTTTTTATTTTTTACCCTACTTATGTGATATTGCATGGCAGGCCAAATCAAAGGTCATCATTTAGCCAACTCTCTTCTATGGCATCGCTGCAAAAACACCCTTTTTGGAAAGAAAATACTTGCTAAATGAGCTCAATCTAAACTTTTGGTTATGCCAGAATTATATTCAACATAAAAGGATAGATAAAGCAAAAATGGTGAACAGCTGCATTAAAAATAGATCACAGAGCAGGTGTTTTATGGAGCAATGAGACGGATGGTGCCTCTGAATGCATTGCTTTGGGTGCAACTCTCTCTCTTTGATGTCGGGTCAGTATGACTGCTATTCTACACCCTCTTCCTCCCCTTCAGCGATAAATAATAGAGTTTTATGTAGCATTTTAAAGACACCACTGACACACAGACATGGAGGCTTGATTGTTGTTCTCACCATCCGTCTTTATTCGGTGAAATTGTGAGATTATTGCTTCGCCTTGGGCAGAGGTTTAAATTAATTGAAAACATGCTCAGGCCACTTTAAGACACATTGATGTGTGCGTCTCTGCTAATTGAATATCAAAGGATGAAGAGGCTGTTGTTAAGAGGCAAATCTTCGTAAGTATTTGCAGCTGGTGACCTGAGGTGCTGGATGTTCGGCTTTTGTGAGGCTCTTATTTCATAATGCTATTTCCTGGCTCTGTTATTAAATGAAGTCAGCCTTTGTTGCTGCTCATAAAAATGTCACATGGTGATGTCACAAGACAACCGTCTGTCTGTCAGGGCAGGTGATTTATGTTATCTGGGTTCATAACTCGAAAACTCGGTCTGGTTTTATTCGTGAGGTTTTGTGGAAATTAGGGGTGTGCGATATCACGATTTTTGATCGTGGATGATTAAAATGTCTCCACGATCTGCTTTTGAAGAACTTTCGTTGTATCGTTCTACAGTTACAGTTACACTCACGGGACACTGCACTTCGCAATCACAAAAGTACATTATTTGCATGTGCTTTAAAGTCTTGCCGAATAAACATTTCTTTCGCGTGCTGTTCTTGCATGCGCTTTTTCTGAGCTTGTACACCTGAAGCGCACGCATACCAAAAAGCCTGTCTAACAGCGCCTGATTACTGGACTAATATCTTTTGCGTCTGATTGCGCTAATACTGTCAAAAAACAAGACTTACATATAAGCACAGTTGGTACACAGTTGGTCCATAATAACGCTTCCTCCAGTGATAAAGTCCATTCCCTGTTGTCCTCTCACATCAAAATCCACCAACATATTTGTTTAGAGCTGTTTTGGCTTGTAAACAGTGCTTGATCTGTGCAGATTTATCTCCTGATTCAGACAAGAAGCAATATCATATATAGAGGACTCGTATTTTAAAAGAAGTGACCATTTGAAGTTAAAAAACATCTCAATGATGGATTTGTTTTTTACAAACACGCAGCTTTTCACTTCACAAGACGTTAACTGATGGACTGGAGTGGTGTGGATTACTTGTGGGTTATTGTGATGTTTTTATTAGCTGTTTGGACTCTCATTCTATGAATGTTCTGCAAATTTTCAGTTTTCCGTGAACAATTCCTTTAAACTTTATTCCATTTCTTAACCCCATTTTGTTCTGTTTTTGTGATCGCTACAAAATTAGTTGCAGACGTTTTGATACAAATCTTGATCTTTGCGACAAATGACTCCTCGTCGTCTCTCAGGACAAAAACACTAAAAGATCTTGGAAGTTAAGCCACTTAAAGCCATATAACAGTTGTCTAGTGGTCTGTGTTCATTATAAGATTTAGATTTAGTCGACACTTGTTTATCCCTCGGCTTAGCTGTTTTGTCTGCTCTATAAATGTTTCAGTAGTGGGACGCTGTAATACAGTAGTTTTTGAAGAACAATTCACGATAAGCAATCAGGGTGTTTAGGTGATGAGGTTACGTCATGGAAACCCGCTCAGATGTGGGCTGAGATTTCTTCCTAGTAACACCGATCTGACCCGCTAATCTGTTTAAGCCTGGTGCTGAAAAGAGGAGGAGAATGAGAAAGCAGGAGAGAGTGACGGTGGCGTGCTGACAGGCCGCAGCGGCCGCGTATCATCAGCTCTGTGGAGTGAGCGGCGGGGGCAGGTTGTAGGTTCAAGGGTTTATGCATGAACCACCGGCACTGGGCGCTTGAGAAAGACGTGATGTTGCTGTAAATCACCATAGATAAAACTAAAACAAAAAAAAATTTATTTTGTAATTGTACTGTATTGTATTTTTAAATCAGTATTATAAAAATTTTTTTTGCAACAAATAACATTTTTATATTTTTATTAATCTTATACATAAATAAATCTATATTTAATAGAATAAAGATATATATTTATTTATTTAATACTTATTTGTGTATTTAAAGATAAAATAATTGTTTGAAGCAAGTTACGTGCCATATTTTTATATGAAAATAAACAAGCTGAAAACACTCAAGCTGAAAAACTATTATTGCTCTTCTATAGTATTAAGCCTCAAATGTCAACTATACATTGGATTGGTTTTAATATAAAAAATTATATTTGGTGTCTGAGTGATTTTTGGTTTGACTGTATATATATAAATAGCATATCAGTCTGGTGAGTAAAGTAAAAAATTAACTAGCCAATGGCGATTCTATTACCAAGGTGTGCGTAGAGAGACTGACGTTACAATAGGTTTTTAGGGCAACAGTGCTGCAGAAGTGGCTCATGAAGCATATTGTCAGACTCTGATCTGAATGAGCATGTGAGCCGCTGTGCTTGTGTGAATCCATATGGAGCAGTATGTGTGATACGAGCTGGTTTATTCAGTGTCTCGGTGGGGTAGGTGAGTCGCTTGAGCTCACAGAGGCAGTCTGTGTAGAGACGTGTGAAAAGAAGATATTTTTACTGAAACACACACCATTTATCTACTGCTGCCACCTGGAACAGACACACACTCATTCTGAGAGAAACCGCGCACAATAATGGATTCAAGAGCTGAGAGACTTATTAAAATGTCTTTTATTGAAATAATTAAGCGCTCAAATGAAACACAGCTTCTTTGTATGGTTGTTTATTTAAAGGGATTCCTAAGCTTTTTTGTCAGCTGAACTCCTTCCGTAAATGTAAGTAAATATATTCTTGGAGTACCCAACGAAAATTTAAGTTAATATTTTTAACAGCTTAACAACATTTGCATGTTCACAGTTTTCCGATGCCGATTAATGGTCACATGGCAGGCAAGCAAACATATTATATTAAATTTTTTCCCCCTTTTATTTAGAATTTTTACATTTTTAAATTATATTGGGCTGCACGCCTAAAAATTATATTGCAGTTATTTTGTCATAAATTGTGATTGCAATTTTAACTGCAACATGACATTTCATCTCAAACGAAAACTATATCTCTATATCAGGGTTGTTATAGTTAACTGAAACTAAAATTAAAACCACTAAAAATGTTTTTGTTACTTGAATGTACCAAAAGTAGTTGATGTACTAAAATAACTAAACTAAAACTGAAATAAAAATAAATACAAACTATATAGACATTTATTTAAAAAAAAAAAAAAACTAAAACTAAAAAAGGATCAAAATATAACAAAATTACTAAATCTTTAACTAAAACAAATTATAAACATTAAAAAACTATAATAAAATCTTAATGATACTAAAATAACTATATCTTAAAAGATAAACATTATATAGCGATTTCAGTTTTATTTAAATGTATTGCAAAAACTACTAAACATGACAAAAATGAACAATAAAATTACTAAAACTTAGAAACTTAAAAAAAAATAGAAACTTAAAATATTAATAAAAACTATAATAATATCTCAGTAATACTAAAATAACTGTATCTGAAACACAAATATAAATTATATCGCAGTTTTATTTTAATTTATTGTGCTAAACCAAAAACTACTAATAATGACAAAAATGCACAACAAAATTACTAAAACTTTAAGTAAAATTAAAATGAAAACAAAAAGATAAAAATAAAATCTGATAATATTAATAAAAACTATAATAGTATCTCAAAGATACAAAAATAATGTCTAAATAGATAAATATAAATTAGGTTGCAATTTCAGTTCTTTTTCAATTTATCATGCATCCACATTTTTTATTTTAATTTTTACATTTATTTTTAAGATTTGTTGGCATAGATTTGTGGCGTTATATAGTCCATATCTGTTAACTTTAAAGGGGTCATATGATGCGATTTCAAGTTTTCCTTTCTCTTTGGAGTGTTACAAGTTCTTGGTGCATAAAGAAGATCTGTAAAGTTGCAAAGACTAAAGTCTCAAATCCAAAGAGATATTCTTTATAAAAGTTAAGAGTCAACCAAAATAATGATCTTTAAAATAGCATCATATGACCCCTTTAAAGCTGTCCATATTGTAATATACTCCTAAAAATTCACTCTTAGCAGATGATTCATCTTGCGCCTCGGGGCGTATGCATAATTTTGTCCAGTAAATGCTCGAGAATATGAATATAATGAGATGTTTTTTCATACCCTATACATCTGAAAATCCAGTTTCAAGCATTTAAGGTTTTGAAGATCATGATAAACGTGAATGCACTCAAGTATATAGTGTAAACCGAACTCCATCTCTAAAACTAAAGCATAACTGTCCTGTTAAAGACGAAAGGCTCCAGCAGCAGAGAAACTGGGCCATGTAGATTAAATCAAATTAGACCGTCTACCTGAATATGTTTTTATTGCTCCGCCGTGGCAGAGGCTTGGACATTTTCTCTCACAGATTTGACGTCTCTCATGAAGTGCTCACAGTTTGTCACGTATGTTCTCACAGATTGAATGTTAGTGTGTAGGTGGCAGTGTTGATGGTCACAGGCTGCCACCTAGATTTGCACTACAGCCGCTCGTGGGAAACTTACAGAAGGCTTTTGGGTTTTTGCTTTATTATTCAGTGTGAAATCACAAAGATAATTTAGGAATCGATTTGATGCTGCTCTTCTGGTTTATTTTGCCCATTGTGGTTTTAATTCTACAAACAGATTTCCATTTCCAGTTGTAGTATTTTGATAAGGGATGCACAGAAATGAAAATTCTTGGCCGAAGCCGAACAAAATGAAACACTGGGCCGAAGGCCGAATACCGAACACGGTTTTTCGAGTTTTTTTCCCCCATGTATTTTGCCAATTTTTTTCACCATTGCACAAATTAAATAGCCAAAATGTGCTTTTTACTGTTTTGTCTTGCTTTTCAAAGAAAAAAATCAATTACAAAACAACAATTTAAAAATATTTAACACTGAACATTTTTTAACATTCTAGCAGACACTATACCAACAAAGCACAATTTAACTTAAAAATAATAAGTTAGTAAAATAATATTTTTTTTGTCCATCAGACCCCCTTCTTGAATCAGGCATGTATTTTTTACTGTACAAATAAAAGCAGCCTTGCTGAGCAGAAGAGCCTTCTTTAAAAACATTAGAAAATATTACAGATCCCGATTTGAACACTATGTGTGAATGCTATAATAAATGTATTAACAGAGCTGTTGAAATTATTATCATTATTATTGTCTT
>NW_015664010.1:223253-228174 GCF_001515625.1 Sinocyclocheilus rhinocerous
CATTACGAATACGTCGCACGTATCGCATTGTCACGTGCCTTGTAAAAAAAAACAAAAAATGTGACTGAGCAACTGACGAGTAATGGTGTGTTCACACCAAACGCGAAGCAAATTTGTGCATCGCGTCACTCGCTCTAGATTACTCGCGGGATGTTTTTCGTGCGAATAATTTCAGTTACCGAACATTCGGTGCATCCCTAATTTTGATTCCCTTTCTTTCTCTTTTGTGGTTTGCTTTAGAAGCCTGAAATGAATTTCATGTGTTTTTAAAACCAACCTTGGTGTCTACCAACGAGTCGATTCAGGGGTAACATACAAAATGTGCAGAGTTAGGAGTGATCTAGTACCGCTGACCTAAACCGGCTAATCCTTTGTGTTTAATGTTATTTCTACACACTGACAGGGCGTCGACACTTTAAATCAAGACTGAATGTCCTTGGAAAATTGCTTTGATGTATCAATAGGAAGAAGCATTTTCTTTGTACACTAGGTGCTTCAGATAGCTTTTTAAGGTCAAAAAAGAGCACAAAACGTTAATGTGGCATGACTTCAGAGCATCAAGTTATTTTAGTAGTGTCTCTAATATAACTGTTATGATTCATTTTTGTCAGTTAATTTATTTTGATCTGTTTCAGTGAATCTGTTCGAAATACTCAAAGCGATTCATTTGCATTACCACAAAAAAAAAAAGTTCATAGATGTCTTTGTGGCATTTAACATTTTTATATGGTTTTTATATGATTTTTACATGTTTCAGTAAAGATGTATAGAACTAAATATTACTGTTAATTGCTATGGATTGTTATATTGGTGCATTTAAATAAAATGATTCCTTGTTAATTTTATGAAGAATGGTGTGGAAAGCATGCCTTGATTGTTTTTAACTACATTTGACTGTATTTTACTGTTTTACATTTTGAAGTGAATTGGCAGCAGTGGCTGTTTGATCAATGGTGGTTCCTTTTAATTATATATATATAATTAAAATAGCAGAATAGGTGCTAAATAAACAGAGTGATGTTTAGTAGGGCTGTCAAAATGGCTGAAAAACTAAATTCGAATTTTTCGCCACACTGATGCTCTCATTTTCCGCAATATATTGAATGAACAGTGTAGCAGCGCCGCATCTAGTGGGTTCAACTGGATAGGCTAACAAAAGCATTCAGATGCAATGACATTGTCGTCGCATTTCGTGCGCCACTGATAAGGCTGCCTGACGGCTGACGCAGACCTAAAATTTGAATGCAACGTTTTTGCATTCGAATGTGGATTTTTTTTCTAATTCGACGAATATTCGAAATTCGAATTTTTTTTTGACAGCCCTAGTGTTTAGAGATTTAAATATCCCTCTCCTATCCTGTTAGCTGGACCGCCTGCGGCTAAAATCGCTGTTCCCAGACCAGCACAACCCTCCAGTCGTTCACCTGCACCGGCTTTGTGTTTCACTGAACGCATTGAAGTTTCCTTTGATGTCACGCCTGCAACTCTTTCCATTTCATTCTGCAGTGTGTGTTTGTGTGTGTTTCCGGACCATTATCTCCCTCCGATATGTTTCAGCCACAGGCTGGAGATATTTGTGTGATATGTGTGAATGTAGGTTTAGAAGCATGTCGGTGCACAGTTGTGTGCCACTTTCTGTTTGTCGTTAGCGTCCCGCTGGTGTGTTAATGTGACAGGGCCAGTCTAAAAGTCACACACAAGTTGTGTTTACTAGTCAGTAAGCTGTGAGTCTCAAACAGTTTCACATCCTGATCTGAGACTGGAAATGGCCTATAGAGCAGCGTTATTTTAGTATTATTCATATACTGTTATGGTTTACATTACTATTTTAAATTATCTTTTATTTTTATACTGTTTTATTACTTTGCATTTCATTTTTTGTCACATTTTTAGCTTAGTTGTTAATTTTTTATTTTTGTTATAATTATGATAACATATATATAAATATATATTTAATTTAATTTATGATTTTGTTTTTTAAATTTTTTTAATGGCTTTTATGTTTATCCTTAAATACTATTCATTTTAATTTGTTACATTTTTAGTAATTTATTTGTGTTTTGAGTTTTAGTTTTTATTTAGTTTTATTTTATTTTATTAATATTTTGCTTTTGCTTTTATTTTTATAAATTTTTTAATACTTTTCATTTTAATTTTGGTTAAATTTGAAGTCATTTTAGTAATTTATTTTAGTTTTAGTTCAGATTTTGTTTTTATTTTATTTATTATTTATTGTTTTAGTTTTTATTTATTTTAGCAATATTAGTAATATTTTGAATCGGCTTTTATTTTTATACTTTAAAATACTTTTCATTTTAATTTAACATAACATTCATTTTCATTTTTCATTTTAACTTAACATGTTAACTTTTTTGTAATTTATTTCAGTTTTAGTTTAGTTTATTTCAATATTGTTTTTCTTTTCATTTTAATTTAACATAACATTCATTTTAATTTTTCATTTTAACTTAATATGTTAACTTTTTTGTAATTTATTTCAGTTTTAGTTTAGTTCATTTCAATATTGTTTTTATGTAATTTATTATTTATTTTATTTTGTAGTTAGTAATTGTATTGTTTCAGCGAAATTAAAATTAGAAATGTTCCCTTGGCATCTAACTGAAATAAATTTAAGTTGTTCATCTAATATTTAGGTTTCTAATATATTTTATTTCAGCTTTATTTCAATTAACAAAAAAATATATTTTTATATATATGTGTATATACTCACTCACTCACTCTCTCACACACACACACACGCACACGCACACACACACACACATACACACACACGGACACACACACACACACACACACACACAATAAAAAGGCAAGAGCAGAAGAGGTCAGTTAAAGGGTGTAAATCGAGCCACGTCACGCTACACTGTTACACATTTCACAATTTCACAGCCCATAAGGCCTCCTGGACCGTCTCTACTTTCTCTCCCTCGTTTTTTTCCCCCTCAGTGACCTACTTTGCTAATTATAGGTCAGAAGTTTCCGCCAGTGAAAGTTTGGTCTGAACAGTTGACAGGCCATGCGTTGAAGAAGAGCATATTATCTGAAGCACTTGTGTGACGAGTGCCATCAATGTTTGCGCTTCAAATAAGAGCCGTCTGCGTACAGATATCGTCAAGAAATGTGCTGGGAAAATGATGGGAGTTGTTAAGAAATGGCCGGTTATTGTCTAGAGACTTTCATCATAGAACTCTAGCAGATATGTGTGAGGAATTTTGCAGAACAAACTGCAGTTGGTTGCTTTAAATGTCAGTCTGATGGTCTCGTTCTCTCTAAGTGTCCAGTTTTTTAATAACAGTTGTCATTTTTGAGTGAATTATTCCTTTAATTATGATCAAGATGTTTGGCTAAGCTTAAATCATAAAAATCATAAAAAATATTTAGTCCTAAATAGGGATGCAACGATTATAGATTTTGTTGGTACGATTATTGTCTGAGGAATAATCACGGTTTTACGATTATGACGATTATTATGCATTTATTCATTTCCCAACATTACTAATGTATAAAATCACACGAACACTCTTTAGATATTAAAGTGTTATTTATTGCAGGTAAACATCCATGACAGTATTTCTCTTTTGAAAATAACAAATGGAAATAGATCACAAAAGTATTTAATGTTTTCAGTTTGTACATTCTTTACATTTCTTTTGGACCTGGGGTAGAGAATTTGGAAACATGGTGAAAAAAAAATATTGTTGGTTTTTACTTATGAATAATACTGATGACTTATGAAAAACAGGGATAGTAAATAACAAAGTTAATGAAGTAGCCTATTATTAAGTCCTAAATGTAATATTTATATCTTTTAATTTCATATAAAAGTTCTATCCATTTGAATGATACAATTTTAACAAAGTAATTATACAGTTTTAAAAAACCAAAACTAATAAACTGACAAAAAAAAAAAATTACCAAAACTTTAATTAAAATTTAAAAAACGTATTACATTTTTTTGTAAAAACTATAATAGTATCTAAGTGATACTTAAAATAATACCGGGGCAAAAATCGTACCTGTTTTTTTTAATGTATGACTGCCAAATATGCATCACATTAAGTTTATTAGTTTATGTTAAAACTGTGTAATTCAAATGGAATTAAATTTTACATGCAATTCAAATACATAAATCTTAAAATTAGGGCTGAATATTATTTTGAGTGCATGCAACGTGACACAGTTGTTTGAAGTAAATGTGTTTGTGTCTCCGCAGACATGCAGAGCTGTGAACAGTGTTGACCGGCGGCGTCTGGACAAACATGGAGCCTTGTGCCGAGTCTCAGGGAGATCCTGAGAGAGCTCAGGTAAGCGCTCACACACACACACACACACACACATTCATTATGAGAATATAATAGCCGTTAGAGCTCACACAGACCTGAATCGCCTTCACAATGACAAGAACAAAGCTAACGCTGCTGGCACCAAACACAATTTAAAATCTTCTCGCTCACACAATTTCTGTCCCATTAGCACATAAATTTTCTAATTGATCTAATATGCAATATAATTTAATTTAAACTATCATTGTACAATTTCTGTCTTTAATGTATGCAAATTAATTTGAAAACAAAAACACATACTAGTATTTTAAAAACACTAAAAAATACTGTAATTGTTATGAAAATAATGTCAATGCAAAAAAAAAATAATGAACAGTGCAGAAGACTACTGCATGCTGGGATACATCTCAGTGTCACAAAATAATATTATTAATAAAATGTAAGACTAAGGCTGTTTTTTTGCATTGGGAAAATACATTTTATGATGATTAAGACCTTTTTTAAGCCCCTGTTTCTTATTACTATAATGCGTAAAAAATGTATTTCTAATAATTATGGGAAAAAAATATAATTATAATTATAGATATTTAAATTTATTTTAAATATATATTAAATAT
>NW_015664010.1:228186-243444 GCF_001515625.1 Sinocyclocheilus rhinocerous
AAAAAAGTATCTCAATAATAAAATGTTTGTATTGCATTTCTGGTTATGTGAATCATTTCACACACAAGCCTCAGGTGTTACCCAGCATGCACCTGTGAGCCGCACTCTCTCTCTTTCAGTAACCGAAATAACTGTCTGTTGAGCAGGAGTTGTGTAGGTGTTGATAAGTATTTGCTTTATTCACGAGTCGTTGAAGCCGTTTGCTGGAACGAGAGCTGTGAGGGGTTTGTTTGTGTTTATTGTTCTCTTTATTTCAGTAAAGTGTGGATCATATTCCTCCGGCTCCAGCTACATCTGCTTCACATGTATCAGAAAACATAATGTTTTCACTATATGGAAGCATTTGTGGCCAGAGATCAGATCGGAGAAGACAGTTTTGGCTTTAGGTTCCCTGTAAGAGGTTGTAATTGTACCATTGAACACCATTCATTCATAGAAGCATCTGCATTGAGTCATTAGCTAATTATAGTGTCTAATTAAGTGTGATCACTTCTTAATACATGTTTCAGCGTAATGATCCTGGTAATTGGCTTCATTTTCTTTTATATTTTAATATAATATAATATAATATTTCAGTAATAATAATAAGATTTTTTCACATTATGATAATGAGAATTTGGGTGAAAATGTGATTAATTGCCATAAATAATGTCACAATGCAAAAATGGTAATGATACTAGTAATGTTTTAATATAAAATTTCTTAATATAATATGTAATATAATTTGTTTCTCTATATAATATAGAAATGACATTGAGATTTTCATATTTGAATACAGTTTTTATTTAATATTTTTATATTTTAACTTCTAATTTTCTTACTTTTTATTTTTGGGGTGAAAAATAACTCTTGCATTTCTCTTCTCTTGCACACACAACACAGTATTTCTAAATAAATAAATAAAATAATAAATTATTTTTTAATCAATTATTTAGAGATGCTTTTGATTGTTAAATTAATTATTTAATGATTATTTAATAAAACCATTCAAATGGAATCCAGAAAACGAATGGAAAGCAGAATTTGGTAAAAATAAAACTGAATT
Source organism: Sinocyclocheilus rhinocerous (assembly GCF_001515625.1). Taxonomy (NCBI): domain Eukaryota; kingdom Metazoa; phylum Chordata; class Actinopteri; order Cypriniformes; family Cyprinidae; genus Sinocyclocheilus; species Sinocyclocheilus rhinocerous. Next base: position 229,232 of record NW_015664010.1, read on the forward strand.
TGCGGGAAAAAATAAAATGTATTTCATAGGGTTTTAAAAATAAAATTTTTGTTCAACTTTAAATAAATTGCTGTTAAATTGTGTAAGTTTCATGATTTCAATTAATTAGACATGCTTTTTGATTAATAAAATGTAATTTAACCATTAAAACAGAGTCTAGAAAAATGAAAACGGAAAAAATTTAATGGAATTTGAGAAAAAATTAAACTGAGAGCCAGACCTTCATTACAGGATCGTTTCTCATACTTTCATTCTGAGCCACACGGTACATCGACCATATAAACACAAGCAATTCACAGCGTCTTTACCTTAAAGTATTCAGTTTGTTGACATTCAAAAAGACATGAAATGCAATCAAACACAGTTGAAATAAATCAAATGATCCCGAATGCATTTCAAATAGGAATAGTCGTCATTTTCATCAAACTGACCATGTGACCTTGTCTGATGTGTTTATATATGTGCATCGATAAGGAAACGCAGCATAATTTTACATTAGATAGAGGAAGACGTCGACTCGCTAGTTGACAGGAAACCTCTGCCACTCGTTTCCTGTCTTTGGAGGCAGATAAACACGAACCCAGAGCAGCAGATATCAGGCCTTGAACAGGATGTTTAGACTAAATACAGACACACAAACACCAGTGGAAATGTGAGCTTGAGTTAGAAATTCAGCAGAGAGAATAAGACGTTCACTCATCATGACCTGCTGGAAACACTCTTCGAATAGTCTCATGTTTATGTGAATTAATTCTTTTTTCTTATTAGCATATTGTGTGTAATTACAGCTATTGAAGTTTAGGGTCTTCAGAGACCGCCAGCTATGTTTTCTCTGACACTTCAGCTATTTATAGCTCTACTGAGTCTGATTTGGCTGATTAGTATGTAAACGGCAATAGTCTTTAGTCACATTGTGAAGTGATTTTAGTTCAGATTATATACGTTTTCTTAATGCACAGTTATTTATACTCTCTATTTTCTGTAATGGCCTCATGAAGTGGTTTATAGCAAATAGTTTGTTTTTGAATGAATGAATGATGAATTATTAATACGTAGATCATGGAAACTGGAAATGAGTCATGTTGGGTTGGTGTAATTGTCCAGATGTCAACTCAGGGTGGTTTATAAATACAAGAAGCTTTTTATTCAAGTGTGAGTGCAGTCTCAGTAAATGTGGAAAATGAGAACATATTTTATTTTAAAATAAGCTGTTTTAGGTCAGCTTTGTGTGTCATGTCAACTGTAGTTTGGCTTTGTGGTACACAGCAATGTCGTAACTGGACCATTCATACACTACCGTTCAAAGGTTTGCTGTTCACGAAGGCTGTATTTATTTAATTAAAAGGAACAGGAATATTGTGAAATACTATTGCAGATCAAAGTAGCTGTTTTCTGTGTGAATGTATCTTAAACTGTAATTTATTTCTGTGATCAAAGCTGAATTTACTCCAGTCTTCAGTGTCACATGATCTTCAGAAATCAGTCTAATATGCTGATTTGCTGCTTAAGAAACATTTCTGATTATTATCAATGTTGAAAACAGTTGTGCTAATACTGAAGCTAATATAATAAATAATAATAAATCTATAAATAAAGCTAATAATAATAAATCATTTTAACATTTTTAGACGAAAAACTACAAATTAAATCATAAAAATTTAACATTCACTTTTTATTATGTTTGTTGACATTCAAAAGGATGTGAAGCAATGTAATTTATTCATTGATCAATTTAAAAGTATTTTTGCAAAATACTGAAACTACATTTTGAGATGAAAATCTAATATTTAAATCATTTTAACATTATAAGATGAAAAATTAATAATTAATTCAATAATAAAATGTAACAATCACTTGTTGACATTTAAATGGATGTGAAACACAATTTCATTATACTGAAACAAATGTCATTATACTGTCATTTTTGATCAGCTTCAATTTTGGCATCATACTGTAACAACTTTTTGAGATGAAAAGCTAATAGTTGATTAACTAATAAAAAATTTAACGATAAAATAATAATAAAACACTTATTAAATAGCTGAAATGTTTATTAGTTTACCTGCTTGTCATTTAACCATTATCTGACATCACAGAACTGTGAAAATGTGAATGTTTTTAAATATTTTAAATACTGATTTGAAATCACAGAGGGTTCTAAATATTTTAGGTCAAAGAGGTTTGGCTGACAAAAAAAAAAACATTTGCAAATCAAGTCTATAGTCTTGTCAGAACTACAACCGAGAAAATCTCTCCAGAGTTTTTGATTTGATATAATTTTTCACACGGTTTCCTCATCTGAGAAGTATCTGAGCAGTTGAGCCAAACCCGTAAGTCACGGGACGGATCACAGTCTAAGAGACCTGATTTCATTTGCGGTGTTGTATGTCCTTATTTAAGATAGCTAAGTAAAGGTGTGTGTGTGTGTTGAAGTGCAGTATATAGTGTGTTGTGTGTCCAGTTCACTGTTTGACCAGCTGTGAGAAACACTGAGCAAACAGACGATCATCTAATGATCAACAGACAGGGAAGAGAAACAGGGAGGAGTGGTGTGTGAGATGGAGGAGCGTGTGGGAGAATCAGAGATTTGTGTGTGTGTTTGTGTGATCTCTGCATCTGCGCAGACGCTCCTGCTCACTAACGGTAGGCTAGCGCTCTGTTTCTCAGTTACTCATGATAAATCCAGACAGATGAATGAATGATGGCTGGGTGTAGACGGCGTTCAGTGTCAATCTTGTGATATATGAGTGTCATATGGGATCTCGTGGGATTTTATTGGCCTGTAGATGTGCAGACGGGAGTGTCGTGTGATTTGTGATTTGAACAGTTACTGAACTCTGATCAGCTGTGGGCTGCGGTGATGGTGCAACTTTAGATGCTGGAGTTTTACTATAGTAACTGCATTTGCATAGAGACTGTGTGTGTGTGTGTGTGTGTGTGTGTGTGTGTGTTGTGACTGCTTTACACGAGACAGATGTTGGCTAATCTCTGCCGGTGGTTTATCTGGGATAGTCGGTCAAAGCATGACCACACTGTTCAGAAAGCAGGTCTATGTCAGGTTGTGTGTGTGTGTGTGTGTGTGTGTGTGTGTCAGGACATCTTCTTCACTATGGAAAGTTCCATCTCATGCCATTTTGACCCAGTCTCACGGCCTGTGTGTAAATAAAGCAACAGAAAACTAGATTTGTACATGTTCTGAAGAAAATGTCAGTGGGGTTTGCCATGATGACATGATGCCTCTGAAATATGAGTGATAAAAATAGTGTTGTGCTGAAGATATGTAGGCTACTTCTCAGATTTATTTTTCCCTCCACCTTACGAATAATTAGCTCTCCTTTTTTTAAACCAGTTATTTGAGAATTAAATATCATTGTTTTATATATCAGATATTTGTATATATTTTGTTATATATTTTATTTTATTATAATTTTTTTATCCAGTTCATCTTTTTAGATTTGGGAACTCAGTATTTTGAGAATTATATACTAATAATTATAATAGTAATAGTAGTAGTAATAGTAGCAATAATAGTAATAATAATATTTTATTTTTTGTATATTTGAGAATTCTGTTTTTTATATATTTGATGATTTTTTCCCCCAAATATATTTTTGAATTCAGTTTTTTGCACATTTAAAAATGTAATGTTACATAACTTATTTTTTATATGCTTGAGAATTATATTTCTCTTATATTATATTTAAATTTGTGTTTTATTTGAGAATTCAGTGTGTTTTTATATATTTTTATATATTATCTTGTAATTTTTTCCCCCATATTTTTGAGAATTCAGTGTTTTACATGTTTGAGGATTTTCTTTCCAAATATATTTTAGAATTCATTTTTTGCATATTTAAAAATGTAATATTTGTAATATTGTAGTATTGTAATATTTTATTTATATGTTTGAGAATGATAGATTTTTATTTTACTTTACTTTTCTACTTCACTTTTTTTATGTTTGAGAATTTTATATAGATAAATATTCTTAGGGTTTTTTTTACATTTGAGAATTCAATATATTTTTATATAGTTTAGATATTTTTATAATATTTAATATTTACTTATTTGAGAGTTTGATGTGTCATATGTGTTAATAATTGAGGATTCAGTATATCATAAGCATGTGAGCGCTGTTTTTAGCCTGCTCTCACTCTCACGTCATTGTCTAATGCAAATGCAAAATTGGATTTATTTAATTTCCATCGTTATTTGTCCTGCTGCCGTCTGTTTGTTTTCATTGCTCCGTTTCTTTGCCAGTAAAACTTCACCTTTCCTCCATCCCTCTTCTTTTGGCCTCTTCTGCTTTTGTCACCTCCACCTCTTCCTCGTCAGCTGCGTGTGGTGTTAAACGTCTGTCATTAGCAAGTGTTTGCTGACTCTTCACCCACCAGCTGACAGACACCATTCGCCTTCCCAGACTTCATTGACATTTTCACACTCCTGAAGTAGATGGAAAGTGGTTCGGTGACATTACCGTCCTGCCGCCTCCGCAATGTTCTCTCAAACAGAACACAATTTCAAGGAGATTTGGTGCTAAAAAGTGGTCTGCCACACCGTCTGAAATGGGCCGGCTGTATATTAAGGCTGAATGGAGATCACCGAGACCACCGCGGAGGTAATAGGATCCACCCCAGGACCAGAACAACCCATTACCAGCCGATCTGAAAGCATCCCAGTGATGGATTGATACTCTATACACCAGCTTTACCTTCCTCTCAACCTCTGTTTTCTTTCTTCCATCACTCGCTCTTTTTGCCTTGCTCTTTTAGCACTTTTGTAAAAAAAAAAAAAAACTTATTTGCATCTGTAATAGGAGAGTTTTATATGTATATTTAATTTATAATAAAATTAATTTAAATTGAAAAAATATAAATTAAATATAATAAAATATGTACATTTCTAAAAGTAGGAATCTGTAAGTCTGATTTTTTTATTTATTAATAATACAAATTAATAATACAACATCAAGTAAGACAACAATAAATAAAATAAAATAATCCAATTAGGGAAAAAAAATCAAAATGTTTTTTCCGGCAGCAAAATCTTATGCTTATTGGAAATTAATTTCGAGACCAAACCAAAGAAGAGCCAACTTCGAGACCAAACCAATAATGCGACTCAATTCGACCACAACTTTAAACCAACAGGTTTTGATTATGTGACAATCCCATAAACATTGTACCTTGCATTTGGTGCAAAGTGGAGAATGAATAGGCTTAGATTTATGTCTGATGTTTGTGCAGATGTTCCTGTCACAAACGTTTTCTTTTTAATATTGTGTCCAGTTACATGAAGTCCTTTTAAAAAGCTATTTTTAAATGCATATCTTTTACAAACAGCCCAATTATCCTTGGCTTTCTGAAGACCAAAAACCTTTAGACCCAGACTTATTCAGGGATATGCAAAAGCCACATATTTCAAAACCAACTAGTCAGTGGTTTGCAAACCGAGTCTTGCACATTCCTTTAAACATTTGCTTTAAAAGCGCTTTAATTTGCTTTAATTGCGCCCTCAGGACTGACTGTACTGCCTCCGGATGAGCGGGACGGCTCTTTCTAGGTGTTTTATAAAGCTTCAGCTCTGGCTGTAGATGCTTCTGTGAATTTTCGGCCTTTTTCTGTTGTTTGGTGACTTGGTGTTAAAGTCATGACACTGCTGATCCGGCAGAAACGCCGAGCTGTCAAGTACCGGTCCGTCGGCTGTGTGTTTGTGCGCGAGCAGACAACGAATGCTCTTGAGTGTTTTGCATTAATCTCCCTTGTGGTTTTGCTGGAAAACACCCGAACCCCGAGGCTTTAAAACATCAGCTGTCGTCTTTGTTTCACAAGCCGCTTGATTTGCTCCAGGAGATGCTTAAACAGGAGTTTACGGGACTGTAAATCAATGTTTCACAAAATATTGGCAGCTGAATGTTAAACAAAACCACTGAGCCGAGTCTCAACAGCGCTTTGTGGCCATTTAGGGTAATCAGTGAAAAAAAGTGCATCTGTGAAATATTGTTCATTAGTTAGTCACATGCATCTTGAATTGCATAAGTATACAAGGTTGCAAAATTCATTCATCTGTTTTTGTCGTTCATTATGCACACTGTGTGCATATATTGACTTTGACTGAAGGAGTCAAAGATTGAAGAAGCTCAGCAGAAACCATGCTGATGCAAGGCACCATGGGATTGATTGCATCGATGTACTGGATGCTGTTTGGAAGATCATTGAAATTCCCTTGCATGTCCATTTATTTTATATTTTGGCTAATTTGATTACGTTTTCAGCTCTGTTTGACCACATGCAAATTCATTCAGCAGAATTATGTTGATTTTCTCTCACATTTAGTGCTGCAAAGTGAATTAATAGACTCTGTGTGTGGCTGCTGATGAGCAATTCCATTGATTTGTTCTTCCAGACAGAACCGTGTGTCATCACCATAATTTTGCATCAGACCAGCACCGCAGGAGAACTAAATCTGTCCTGGAGAGACCTATGTCAGTTAATGTCAGTATATAGTAAAATGTAATTTATTCCTGTGATCAAAGCTGAATTTTCAGCATCATTACTCCAGTCTTCAGTGTCACGTGATCCTTCAGAAATCATTCTAATATGCTGATTTGCTGCTCAAGAAACATTTCTGATTATTATCAATGTTGCAAACAGTTGTGCTGCTTCATAGTGATTTTTTCAAGATTTTTTGATGAATAGAAAGTTCAAAAGAACAGCATTTATTTGAAATTGAAATATTATATAACATTATAAATGTCTCTACTGTCACTTTCGATCAGTTTATACATTTGTCCTTGCTTAATAAAAGTATTAATTTCTTTCAAAGGGAAAAAAAATTAAATGACTCCAGTCATATCTGTGGCCTAGTAAAAACAGTTTCATTCTAGCTGGTAATGAACCACCTCATGGGTGCCGACATCACATGACCAGCTGAAAAATACTTACTCTATCTCTATAACCCTTGTATTATCAGACGCTTTTGCTCACTGAATAAATGAATGAAGGCTGGAATTGAATAATGCATTTCTACAGTGGCATTGATAGCCAGAAACGACAACTCTCCATATCATATAACTGAGTGCAACTTTTACTGTTTAAATATTATAAGATGTATCAGTTTGTGATATTTATATAGCAGATTACCTGTAGAAGAGGAGCTAGAGTTGGATGAGCCACAGTTATGGTATAGTTAAATGGCTCAGATGATCAATACAGTATCTGGGAGCTTTCGAGGCCTTCAGCAGGAAGTTGTTGTGTTTCATAGTTTTATCTCCCTCTTTTTGGGAGGCTGATAGGAAACCGAATAGACAAACATGGGCAGTCTTATCAACACGGATGCTGGAAGCTTCTTACTGGAGGAAACGGAGCAGACGTGGAGTTGTTGAAGGATTATCAAACAGATGCTTTCCAGGCTGCGCTATTAAAAACATGCCGTCATCCGTGATAGAAACAGCTCTTTCGTAAAAACTATACTATATGTATACGTGTAGCATGTGTTTTGTATATTAAAGCATTCACATTTTCCGCTTGCATTAAATAGCCAGATGATGCACTGCATTTGCTAAAATGTGCATTATAGACATTGGGGCACATATATAGTGTATCCGACAGTCTGTGTTATTTCATAATTATATATATACTATTATAATATGTAATAATATTTTGAATTAGCTTTTGTTTTTATATTTTCAGTTTTCATTTGAATTTAAAGTTTAATCATTTTGTTATGTGCTTTTGTATTTTTTTTTTTAGTTTAAAGTTAAGTCATTTTGTGCTTTTGTCATTTTTAGTAGTTTTTGTTTTATATATAATATATAGAATCATTTTGTTATGTGCTTTTGTATTTTTTTTTTTAGTTTAAAGTTATCATTTTGTGCTTTTGTCATTTTTAGTAGTTTTTGTTTTATATATAATATATACAGTACCCATAGAAAATCATTATAACCTTTTGAAAGATTGACTTTATTTGTTGTGCAGCCTGAGATCAAAACCCATTCCAAAATTTTTTTTATAAATATAGATACAGAGAAAAAATTGGCAGCTAGGTTGGAGTACTAAAATTACTAAAACTGAAATAAAATAAAGCTAAATATAAATGTAAAAAACCCTACTAACTACTACTAAACAAACACAATTTCATACAATGCAATACATGAAAACTGAAAATATAAAAATTAAAGCTAATTAGAAAATAAAGCTAAATAGAAATATGAAAAACAAAACTAATAAAAATGACAAAAAAGCACAACAAAATTACTAAACTTTTAACTGAAATTTAAATGAATAAAAATGCTAATAAATAATAATAAAAAGCTGATAAAAAACAAACAAAAAACACTAAAAATGACTGAACTGAAAAACTCCTGATTTAATTCTTCCTAGAGCCATCTTTTGCCTTAGCCAGCTGAAGATGGACAGGTCATTCACCTTCCAACACGACAATGATCCTGAATATACCACCAAAAGAACAACGTAACAGCTTCAGGATACGAAGGTGAACGTCCTTGATTGGCCCTGACTAAAATCCCATAGAAAATCTGTGGATGGACTTGAAGAGAGCAGTCCATTGCCGCTCACCACAGACTCTGACTGAACTTGAGCAAGTCTGCAAGGAAGAATGGGCGAATATTCTCCCATCTAGGTGTGCAAAGCTAGTACAGACATGTCCAAAAAGATTACTGGCTGTAATTAAGGCAAAAGGTGGCTCTACAAAGTATTAAATCAGGAGACTGATGACTTTTCCAATCCTGTTATTCCAATTTTTCTGTATTTTTATTCATTTTCAGAACTTGCCTTTTTCTTTCATTAGTTTGGTGTTGTAAGGCAAATTTGTAAATAAAGCTGGAAAAGTTTTTTTTTCGGATTGGGTTTTGATTTCAGGCTGTACGTACGACAAATAAACTCCTTTAAAGGGGTATGATGATTTTCTGTAGGCACTGTATTATTATATTTTAATATATTTTAAAATTTCCTTCGAATTTTAAGTAATTTTATGTACCTGTCATTTTTAGTGTTTTTTAAAAAAATTTTACTTTTTTTTAAATTATTATTAATTAGAATTTTTTTAAATTAAATTTTAGTTAAAAGTTTAGTAATTTTGTTGTGCTTTTTGTCATTTTTAGTATTTTTTTATTTTTCTATGTAGCTTTATTTTCTAATGAGCTTTTATTTTATATTTGTTTTTTATGTACCTGTCATTTTTAGTGTTTTTTTAAATTTTTTAAAAAATTTTTTAATTATTATTAATTAGAATTTTTTTTAATTAAATTTTAGTTAAAAGTTTAGTAATTTTGTTGTGCTTTTTGTCATTTTTAGTATTTTTTTATTTTTCTATGTAGCTTTATTTTCTAATGAGCTTTTATTTTATATTTGTTGAGGTTTCATTTGTATTTGAGTAATTTTATGACATTTTGTTTGTTTAGTAATAGTTACTAGTCTTTTTATTTCTATTTAGCTTTATTTTATTTCAGTTTGAGTTATTTTAGTACTCCAGCTTAGTTGCTGTTTTTATCTATATTTATATTTTATTTCAGCTTTCATTTTAGTTTTGGTTAACAAAAACAACACTGCCCACAATGCAGTGCAAAGTCAAAGAGGCTTTTGGATTGATTTAGTGTTTTTTTGTTCTTAATCCCAGTAATGCCGAAAACAGCTTTGACACTGTCATAAGTGGTGCTTTTCAATCCTCTCTGACTGTTATTAAATTATATTTGTACAGAGCTAAACATTTTAACAGATTATGCTGGTTTAGCGTACATTCTGACATGATTAGACTAGTTAGTTTAATGCACAATATGTTCTTTTTGATTATACAAACAAATGAACAGCAATCCACACGATTTGAGGTGCCATTCAAGGGCTTGTTCAAATCACTAACCCCAAGTATGATGCTTTACAAACACCTCTAATAATGTTTAAGGGAACTGACATTGATTATTCAACATTAGATAAACAGGTCACACGCATTACTGTAGGTTTAATTAGATTACAGCCGTCCACATAGGATCTAAAAGCTTTATTAATCAAACAATAACCTACAAGACCTCAAACCGGCTTCATTTGATTAAACGGTACTCAATGTGGGTGCCAATTACTCAAGTGTATTTGTTGTACCATTTGATTGACAGATGTGCCGACCAATCAGAATCCCAGAGCTTTGTATTGTCGTGGCTTTGATCTCTGTTCACTATAATCTTTGCTAATCCACATTGTCCGGACTGTGTTATGAGTAGTGATCGACCGATATTGGTTTTTTGACAGCCAATGCCGATATCTTGGAAAGCATGGTGGCCGATGGCCGATATAATTTAATTTATTTTAATTAATATAAAAAAAAATTGAAATCATTTGAAAATGGATTAAAAAAATAAATGTGTTAAATAAAAATACTTATACTTTAGAGTTTAGATGACAAAGTATTTTTCACAAATAAATAAATATTTAATAAAAATATAATTAAAAAGGAAGTAAACACTGTAAACAACAGGGCACACAGTATTTTGGGAAGTTTGTGTGCATTGGGAATCATATTTTTTCAAATAAAGCCAAGGTAACACTCATTTTACATACAGCACACAGTGAAAATGACATGAATATGGCAGTGGGCAAATGCATAAAGCGCAGCATAATTTGAATTCACGAGTTTAAAGTTTGTCGATCGCGCGGCTCCATAGCTGAACTCCTCCTGTCCACATTCAATTCACACGGACCGACCGTCACGCAGAGAACACGCGATCATGCAGGATACAAATGCACACTTAAAATAAAAGTCCGTCACGCCGTCAAAATAAAAGTCCCGCCTCGAACGCATCGGTTAAATAGGAAAACTTGGCGGCCGATGCCGATATTTGAAAAATGCCAAATATCGGTTGACCACTAGTTATGAGTGTGTGTGTGTTTGGCTCGTCTAACCCTCCCTGGTTTTGTTCTGCTGTCTTTCTTGCTCTGTTCAGTTGGATTTTGTTGCCAGTGTCTTATGTGTCATTATGTTTGTCATTTTTAACTAATGCTGCTTTTCTTTTTTCCCTGTTTGTCTTTTTTGTCTTTTTTTCATGCCATCTGTCTGTCTGCTGCCAACGTGTCCCAACGCACAAAATCCAACCAACACCAAAACCAACACTGCCTGGCGGACCCTCACTGTGTGTGTCTGTCTGTGACGTGTGTGTGTGTGTGTGTGTGTTCAGCATCATGCAGAGAGCAGAGAAAACCCTGTCACCCCAGGTAAGAGGCTGACATTCACCTGTGTGTGTGTGTGTGTGTGTGTGATCTTTGCTCCTGCATGTCAAAGTCAAAGGCACTATGTTCAGAAATGGGATACTTAACATTATATTCTATATACAGCTGTTTTAATAGTATGTGGAACAGAATCCAACAATAAATGTTTCATTCTGTTCAAACTGAATTGTTTGTTATAGTCACTTGAACTTGCTACAATACATATTTTACAATACATATTTTAATTCAGCGATTTGTGTCCAGTTATCATCTTGGAAATAAATTGTAAATAATCAAATAAAATAAAAAAATAAATAAAATAATACAAAGTAAAATTAAATAATTGCCAGCATGACTGGAAATAAAACATAATTTTTTAAAAGTAAATTTATATATTTATATTTATAAAGGTGTATATATAATTTATTATGCATATAAATTTCGTCAATGTACATTTTTATAATGTTTATGGCAGAATGATTGGAAATAAAAGATTATATTTTTGGAAATACATTTATATATAATTTATTTTACATAATTTTGTCAATATACATTTTTATAATGTTTATATGTGGCAGCAAGATTGGTTATCAAACAAAATGTTTGGGGGAAAAAAATGATATGAAATGTATACATTTATATGTAATTTATTATACATAATTATAATGTAAAAATCAATCATTATACATTTTATCACATTATATGTTTGTTATATATACATACACACACACACACACACACACATATACTGTATGTATATATATATATATATATATATATATATATATATATACATATATACAATGGGTATAGAAACACAATTTGAGATTTCTAACGTGGCTGTTTGGTTAATTGGCTCATTAGTAATTAGTTTCTTCACAGCCTAAGTGATGAGGATGAAATATTCATATTGCATCTCAAACGAGCATCTCTAATGAATGATTAGCATAAAGTGATTAAAATCTGTCGCTTCAGCTTCTCCTTTATTTGCTTTTGCATCACAATAAGCAGCCAACCTGTGTGTGTGTTTACATGCTGTTATACACGTATAGCAATACAAGCTCACACAGACACATGCATATATTCACTAGAAGCGTGTTATTTCACCCAACACGTTTTATGCTGCATCATTGTGCAGAGTTTCTCATGCATTTAATTTTCTCAGCTACAGACATGCACGCACACAATCAAAAGTGATGTATGTAATACTGTTGCAGTGCTGTAAGGTTGTGTGTGATGCTGATGAGATTAGATTTGAAGTAGTCATGTTAAACACTCACTTTAATCTGTTTTTAAAAACAGCACCGTCAGATGGAGAAAATAAATAGTAGTATTACAGATTTAAGTGTTATGTAGTATTACAGTTTTTACTCAATACCATGTGATGATTTTATCTGTTTTTATTTTGTGTGTTGGCCACTAGAGGGAGCACTTTACAACAATATGTGCATCAATTAAAGTTTGGTGGATGCTCTTCAGCGAAAAGGTCTTTATGGTGTATCTGACTCCAATCCATTTAGTTTTTTTATCTTCTGAAATCAATAGAAAAAATTTACAAACCCAATCCAAACCACATCCATATGTGGTTTTAAATCTAAGGTAAGATACCCTAGATTAATAGGCTAAAAAATGTAAGCAAAATATGACCATACTTTGCCAGTTGATTGACTATATTGATAGATTATATAAGAATTGCAAACATTTTTTTTGCATTACAAGTTTTCTGAAATGATGCATTATCTAATTAAACATTTACTAAATGCATAAAATTCCAGAAAATAAATCTGTATGGATAAAGTCAGGTTCAAAATTCTTGTTTCATTTTATCGACATTTTAGAGTTTAGTTTTTTTTACAGAAGGGATTTTTGATGCCTTTTTATGTTAAGTTTGGTGTATGTAAGTGCTGCTGAAGTGGAGATAAAAACTCATTTTGAGAAACGGCCTTTAAAGATATGTATCGTAATTGAAATATACAGATGCAAATAGATAAAGTGCAATACAATAAACATTGGGTTTTTCTTATCACTAGTCTGAAAAGCACGTTATGAAAAGCCAAACAGATAAATATCTCAAAATTGACCAGCGCATGAGAAATTTGAATCAATCAGATTCAGTCTTTGTTATTTTTCCACAGCTGCCTTAATGCCTGGTGATGATGCTGCGCTTCTGACCCCAGGAAGGATGAGCCAGCGTGGCAAGGAGGCGGGGCTGCACACGCCCAGTAAAGACCTGCTCACAAGCCCCTCCCTCAGCCCCGGCGTCAGCTACAGCCACGGTAAGAGAACCGCAGCGCAACATGCGTGCAGGAGTTTCTCCCACAAGCCTCTGTGGCCTCAAGGATCCCAGATTAGGATGTAAGGCCCTAATCTGCATGAAGGAAATCTGATCCCAGACCAGTGCAGTTTACATCAGGTACATTAGCAGAAATGTGGTCTGAGCGGTGGAAAATGTTATTAGATTGAGCTGAAAGGTTTTGAAAACAACACTTCTGTCTTTAAAAAATAAATCAGGAGCAATGTGATCAGAAGCTTTTATTAAGTAAGTAAAGAGGATTGATTTTGATTTCAGTGTTGACACAGTGACCAGTTTTTCCCCGTGTAGTGTTGGTTTTCACCACTAGAGGCCGCTGAAGTGTCATGAAAGCAGACCAGAGCAGAGTTTGTCCAAGAATCTCTTGCATTGTTTTGCTTGTAGTTAACATGAATCCGACTGTCCTGGGTTCCCACAAACATGGAAGACTTTGAAGGAATTTTAAAATTGCGATTTGGAAATGTCACACAAATATTCTATAGTGAATAATTTTTCTTTGACTTATTTTATTATTATTTTATTTGAATAATTCTTTGAATTTATTTATTTGATTATGTTAATCTGTTGATTAGAGTGATTGAGAGCTGGCATACAAATAGAAACTGATCCAAGCAATCTCTGTAATGAAGCATGAGCTACTATATTTATTGGAATATTATTTAGATTATTATTTGTTGTTGTGCTACTTA
>NW_015664010.1:243608-243804 GCF_001515625.1 Sinocyclocheilus rhinocerous
TCTTTTACTTATTTTATTATTATTTTATTTGAATAATTCTTTGAATTTATTTATTTGATTATGTTAATCTGTTGATTAGAGTGATTGAGAGCTGGCATACAAATAGAAACTGATCCAAGCAATCTCTGTAATGAAGCATGAGCTACTATATTTATTGGAATATTATTTAGATTATTATTTGTTGTTGTGCTACTTA
>NW_015664010.1:243884-248029 GCF_001515625.1 Sinocyclocheilus rhinocerous
AGAAAAAAAAAATATATATATATATATATTTTTCTCTTTTCAAACTTCCTATAAAAAGGTGCCTGAAAATGTGCAGTCAAAGTTCAATATTGTGCTGTTATATGGAGTGTCCACAATCCCTGTGTCATTTTTACAACCGACTGTGATACACACACACAGACACACACCAGGCTCGCAACTTAAAGTTGTCAGAGGATTTGGCTTTATAATGATGATTTTAATCTGATTAAATGCACCACCTTCCTGTTTTTAGAGCTTGTCGTGGTCCCTGATTTAAGCACTCATGTTTTGAGCATCATACAAGTGGCGTAAGACTTGTTTTCAATTGTTCTGCAAGGCTAGATGCTGACACACGTGATCACCTCTGCACAAAACTGCTCCTAGTCGAAACCTTTCAAAGCCTTCGGACCTCTTGCATCTCGTCAGGTCTCCATAGCAACAGCAATTTTCCCTCGCCATCGCTTTGAAAGCACATTCACCCTTTCTTTTTAGTCTCGGGTGAATCACTCCGTTTGGGCGTGTTCTGATCCTCAGAGCTGTATAAAAGAAAGTTTCTTTGCAAGTTCATCTCGCAGATGTGGGCCACCTTTCTCTCAATTATTCAGTGCCAGCAGTGGCAACCCGACACGAGATGCGCCGCAGCTTTCTCCCGGTGAGAACGCACCCGGAATAGTATCAGTACAGCAACGGATATGCACTCAAATCCTCTTTACTGGCCTCCTCACTCTGTTTGAGACAAGAGCAGGTGTGGTTGGCCTGGATTTAATGGATTACATTCAGTAAATGGGGTTAAAATGCACAGCGTGCAGCTCAGCCAATCAGAAGCTACTTAACCTACCTGTTCCATCGCTGCGGCCAATCAGATGCAGGGTCATTTGCATATGGGAGCTCGGGTGTGAGCATGCTGTTCAAATATCGTCCAATGTTTGGGAATGTTATGGCGGTTTTGTGGGCTAATGAATGTTTGATTGTGAATGGAGAGGGTTGGACGTAAACCTTCTGAATGCATGAGTGTGGCGGTTAATTAATTAATCTTCCTGCACACAAGGCAAGTACTTAGACTAGTACTCTAATGCTTAGTTAGTGCATGTTTAGCATATAGTTTTTTAGTTGCTTCGCCTGCAATAGTATCTGGTGAGAACAGAATTCAAGTGTTATTGTACATTAAATTAAACTCATTAAAATGGTAAATTGTAGCTGTTTTGTGTGGAATCGTATCATTAAAAGTAATTTCCTAAAGGCCTGATGGATTATTCAACCTAGAAGATGCCTTGAGATGGGTTCCTTGAGGATATTGGTTGTTTGGGCGGTTTGTTTAGTAGCGTTAAATGTGCTCTGACAACCCTCTACATTGCGAGTAAATCACTCGCATATGCGACTAAATCTTCACTCTGGGTGACTAAATGATGTCTAATAGGTCTGACTCATTAAAGCTTATTCGTTAGGCTGCTAATCCAGGCTTCTAGTGGCTTATCTTATCTGCTGCTTTTGCTTATATTTTATCACTCACTTGGAGTCTTATATTTGAGCTTCTTCAATCATCTTCATGAGGTGCATCCTGGGATGCTTTTTAAATAGTATTAAAAGATTTCACATGTTTGCTGGACACTTGTTGGCTGCAATTTTGGTTTTGTAAATAAATTCGTAATAAGGCACAATATATATTTTTAGCGATGCACAAGATATCTGTTCCATTTCTTATGAGCTGACATTCAAGAAATTAATTTATCAGTATCGATATTGCATATATCAGCTGATAATAGATAATTGTGAATGCTCTTGCTCTTGGAATTAATTTATACATTAGACCATTCATTTTTAGGGATGTACAATATATCCATTGGTTATGAGTTCATATTCAAGGAAGTATTTTAATTTATCAGTATCGATATTGCATATATCAGCTGATATTAGATAACGGCATGCTCTTTTTTTATACATTTAGGTTACCTTTGCTGTCATCTAAAGCTCACTTAAAGTGAATCTTATATATAATTTCATAATAATATTAGATGTCATCTATAGCAAATCTAAAAATATAATTATTTTATACTGTACATTCTAATGTTGTAAAAGTAGAGAATTTAAACGATAGATGTTACAGGTATGTGCCACAAGCACAGTTACACGATTCTCTGAATCATCTTTGTGAGCAGTACAGTGGTCTGGATCATTAACCGCTTGGCTACTGACTCTACACTAGTTCAGTTTAACCTGCTGGGTTACTCATTTGGTTGAGTGGGAAACAGTTCAAACCGTAACTGTGTGGAGATCAGTTTCACACAAGGGATGCCCACACCGGCTCAGGTTACTACAAACACGCTCTCGCTCACTCAGAGATACTGTTGCAGGGGATGAAGCACAGAGAACTGAGCAAATGAGCAGCGGACACTCATTTACAAGAAACAAACAAAAGGATAAAGTTTCTATGAATGAAGCACAAAACAAGAGACAAAGCCTTCAAGAATTAAAGGAACAGACTGCACTTGAGTACAAAGCAGGTGGCTTTTTATGGAAAAGATTAACATGCTGGTGACCTCGGGTGTTTTTCCACATAGTTTATGTATGTGTGTGTGTGTGTGTGGGTCAGATGGTCAGACAGACAGACAGATAGATAGCTCAGTCTGGTTTTGCGCGAGATGTCTTGTTTTATCTCTTTTAATCAAGGTCTCAGGTTGTTAAATGCTTCATATATGAAGCATAACTTCCATTCTGCACAGGATAATGAGCAGTAGGCTTTGAATTATATACCCACCAGAGCATCTTAATTAGTTATGTTAATTAGGGCATCATTCACAGCCATCCTGCAGTCTCATCCGTTCACTGCTCCTGCTTCTTTTTGGAGAGGCTGTTGCCTAGCAACTTCAGAGTGACATCAGCAGAGTCCGGGAGGAACGTTCTGATTGGTTACGATGCCCGGCGTGAATTCTGATTGGATGGAGAAAAGAGGAATTTGGAGTGTTTAAAAGCTGCTTGAACTATTTTAACCTTTAGCTTGATTCCTCTGGAGCTCTTCTCCAGTTCACTGACCAAAAACAGGCTGAATTTACGCAAGCCGTACCAAGAAACAGGCAGCGCTTCACTCGAAGTCCCAGCGGTCTGCACGGCCTCTTCCTGTGAGTTACTTGTTGACATTTCACTCCAAACAAACAGCTTCTAAACTGACTTGAAAGAGATCAGTTTTCGGACTAAACGCTCTCTTGGAGATGCATTGCTTGTTAGTGCTGTTTTGCTTACTACTATTGCATATTACAAGCGCTCACAGTTAAGTTCAGGGATTCAAACTGCAATTTCCATTGCGTCACTGAATGCATTATGCAGATTTTGACCTTTATGCATATGTGTATTTAATTAGTGCTGTTTGTAAAGTTAAGTGATTTGATTTTAAACTTCAGCATGGTTCTTGTTGTCTGTTACTTTAAGTCAATGCTGTTTGATTTGGCTTTGTAACATACAGTGTAAACCTGGTTACTGTAAGTCATATCAGAGTTTTATGAAAGATGGATCTTCACGCAGCTGGACTTTCCCCTAAAAGCCTTTGCAGTGTCAGATTTAGCAGTTCACTGTGTGATCAGGTTGCATGTGTGTCTGTATCCAGAGATGCTGATGGCTTGATTCTGTTTTCACCAGCGCTGTTTGAGAAGCAGGCGTGTGTGTGAGGTTTAGATATTCAGCTACAGTGTCCTTCATAAAGCATTCTCTGTGAGCGAGCTGAGAGAGAGAGAGACAGAAAGAGAAAATCAGATCTGAGTCATGGACACAAAAATACAGACACATGCAGTGATTCACAAACAGTCATAAAGTAAATCTGACAAAAACTTATTCATGTTTTTATGGATAAGTCATAGTTCAGAGTATATTTTGCATAATGCCATCAATATTTTTTCATGACAGTTAAGTTAATTAATGATTCTCATTTCCATAATGCATGCAAATATCATTCTTATTATTGTAATGGAAAATATATTATTTAAATTGAAAATTATTTATACATCATGGTAGTATTTATTGTATTGCCATACTAATTTATTGATTTATTATATGATTTTGAGACTTAATATTAATAATAATATTTATTATTATTATTATTATTATCTATGAAATACATTATATATGTGAGTGTATGTATGCATGTATGTATATAC
>NW_015664010.1:248258-265044 GCF_001515625.1 Sinocyclocheilus rhinocerous
TATATTTTAAAAAAAATTATTTTGTTTATGAAAAATATGAGTTATATATATATTACTGTTATTAGTATTTTATTCTGTTTTTATTTTATGGTAGAGAGAGAGAGAGTAATTATAATTTTTTAAATAATAAAACTAAAATAAATAAACCCAAAATAAATATGTATTAGATTTTTTTTTTTTAGTAAGCCAGACACGTTTTTGTCAGATTCACCACAAACATCATGCAATCAGATCAGAATAAAACTGGGGGAAAAAAACATGAGTTTCAGGTGTCTAGTGACATCGCAGCTTGAAGCTTTTTTTTTTTCCCACTGATGGTCAGATGACCAAGAATGAGATCCGCGGCTCTCTCTCTCTCTCTCTCTCTCTCTCTGTCACACACACAGCCGCTCTAGAGCGAGAGGGAGGAGCTGCAGTGAGTAACAGTGAGGGAGCGTGAGTGTATCTTCAGAGCGCTCGGTCAGCTGTAGTACTAGCAGCAGTGGAGTATGTGTGTAGAGCAGAGCTGAATGTGTTTGTGTGTGTGTGTGTGGTGACTGCCGAATTACCGCCGCAGCCCCTCAGCCTCGCCCTCTTCAGGGTGAGGCCACCCTACAGCCGCCCTCATGATGAAGCAAGACGGGATTCTGGGCCGCCGCCGGTTCTCCACCTGTGGAGGAACCATCTCGGGCCGGCCACCCCATCCCGACGGACGCAAACTCATACGCAACGCCTCGTTTGGGGGCTACAACGAGCTGTCCGTCTGCTTGCCAGGTGGGTCCATCTCGGGAAACTTCTACGTGTTTTATTTGTTTGGCAGATAGTTTCGATCAAGGACGTAGCAGCAGTCTATTAAGTTTTATTGTTTTGGCAGCTTGCTGTCAACTGAACGTGTGCATTTGACTCTGGACTGCTCTCCAAACTAAAGTGCATCCATTAACCGACAGCATCTGTTATTCATTGCATCACTCTTTTTTGAGTGTGTGATGCATTACATTCATTTCAACCTTCAATAAAACGTTGTGCTATTAAATGCACATCTTTCTGTAGTCAGCACTGGGGATGGGAATCATAAGGAATTTAACTTATGATTTCGGTTCTACTTAAAGTCTTCATTATTCATTTAAAAATTTAAGAAAAATGTATCCTTACTAAATACTCTGCAATATAGTAAACAAAAATGTACTTGTTTTGTTTAGTGTATTGTTGAGTATATAGTTAGTATAAACTGTTTGTTAATTATTTATTATTAAAAGAATAATTAAAACATTAAAGGAGGACCAACATCTCAATAGAAAATACTATTATTTACTAGTTTTTTTATTAATAATATTATTATATTTATCATAATAATGTAGAATATTTATAAAAAATATTTTATGTTTAAATAATTGAAGAATAATTTATCCTATCCTATTTTTAGTAAATAATGTTAATTAAAAAATATATACAATTTATACATTTGTTACTGGTATTATGTTTTTTTTTTTCCATTTATTATTATTATTAATATATCCATAAAAATGTAATAATATATATTTTATTTGTAATATTATATGAATATTTATTATTAATAATATATCTATAAACATATAGTAATATATTTTTATTAAAAATATTAATAAAAATATATTAAATGTATTACATCTGTACTGGTTTTATGTTTTTTTAAATCTATAATATTATATACGAATATTTATTATTAATAATAATATATCTGTATGATTACAATTTTGGTTCCACTTAACGCCTTCATTATTATTTAAATAATTAAGGAATAATTTATCCTAAATATATATCAACAATATACTAAACAAAACCAAACAAAAAAATTTTTGGTAATATATTTTATTATTTATTTATTTTATATAATATGTTTTTAATATATAATTAATTAATATTTGTTTAATGATAATAACTTTTTATTTAATTATATTTTATTAAATGTTTTTTAAATTTATTGTAATAATTCTGAAAATTAGTTTCACTTACAAGTCCTAATAAATTCAGTCTTAATTAAGTTTTATAATTAAGTAATGTACATAATAATGGTTCCGTTTATCTGAAGTTTCTGTTTGAATCGGTCCTGAGACTGATTTTTGACTATATAAATATAAATTGTCTTTATATTTATAGATATTTTACTACTGTGTTCTGTCTACATCGGCAGAAGAATAATGTTCAAGAACCAAATCATTCGGTTCCAGTGTTTTTTAAAAAATGTAAATGGTTCCAAAGAAGAACCAGTTCTCATTTCCATAGTTCTCTGAAACCTCATTTGATGGGAAATTAATCATACGGGTCGAAATAGCATAAATCAGGACTGTTTTTGCTTCGTCGTCTACTCAAGGTCTTTAGATCGAGCTGTTGAGCAGGACGCAGATGTTTCTGCTGCAGATATTGAGTAGTTTCAGCTCTCACAGTGAATCTGACTCATGTCAGCGCGGCCTGCGCTCCATTTATCCCTCATGATTATGATTTGAAGAAGAGAGGGATGCATTAAATGCTCTTATTCAGGCACACGGGCCGCTCTGGATGTACTGACGCTGGCAGATGCTAGTCTTCCTTTAGAATGCTTCAGGGATAGTGTTTTTATTTTAAAATTCATGTCTGTACGCTTACCCGGCATTTTCATTATCATTATCCTTTTTTTAGCATTTTAATGGAGTCCACTGAGCAGAGATTAGCTAATGGACCCAGAGTACATTGCATTCGTGCAAATCTTATCTGCGCGTCACGTTCACCTGTGTGAAAATCAGCGGGGTTCGCTCAGAGGGTAATGGCTTTGATTTAATACTGTGTCACTCAGATCCAGCTTCATGTGTCATTATAGTGGATAAAGATGCAGAGCTCAACAGAGATCATTTATTTTTCTCATTCATTTTCCCATAAGCATAACTAAACTGACTGCTTCAGAAGTACATCACTTTTTCTTTTTTCTTTTTTTTTTTCTTTTTTTTTTTTTAAGTAAAATGTTTGCAGAATGAATTAACTTAATTTTGTAGGATTTCAGATGATTCAGATGGGTTTTTGTGTTTTTATTGTAGCCTATTGAAAATAAATTATTTAGGCCTAAATGTAAGATTTTATATTTGGATTGCATAAAAAAAATTATATCCATTTGGATTACACAGTTTTAACATAAACAATAAATAATAAACTTAATGTAATGCACATTTGTCAGTCATAAAACAGTAAGATTTCTGTAATATTACTAAAAAACTTAACATATTTTAAATACACATTAACAAGGTTTATTTATTTATCATCAATATTTTTTTGTTTTAATAAATAATATTCAATTATATTTAATACATTTTAACTATTTGAATATTGATTGTTCCACAACTAACTATATTTTAACTAGTGCTGTCAAACGATTAATCGTGATTAATCGCATCCAAAATAAAAGTTTTTGTTTACATAATACAGTATATCTGTGTATACTGTGTACATTTATAAAGTATATATAAATACAAGCACATGCATGCATATATTTAAGAAAAATATGTTATGTTTATAAAATATATTTATATATAATATAAAATATAAGAATATTATATACATAATAAATATACACAGTACACACACATATATAAACAAAAACTTTTCTTTTGGATGCGATTAATCGCTTGAAAGCACTAATTTTAACGGTTCATACTTTTTAATACGTTTTCACAATTAACAGATTTACGCTGATTTTATTACATTTGTAAAAAAATTTTAATTAATGTATTTTTTAATAAAAAAATTAATAATAAAATGTTTGGTTTTGTATTTATTATTATTATTATCATTATTTATTTATTTAAATAAAAAAAAATCTTGCCTTTTCTTCGCTGTTTCTTAAATGTTTCTTAAATCTTAAAAATAGTCCTTTTTTTCTTTTCTTTTGAATGTCTATTTTGCTACAGCTACATTATGTTAGAAGATCTTTCGTAATGAAGCAACTTTAGTAATGTTTTTCAGAGTGAAAAGTGTTGGGCAGGGCTTCATTTTTATCCATTGCAATTTGATTGGATGGCGAAAAGTGTCCTTGATGACATCATCTGACAAGAAAAGTTGTTTAATAGGTGGATCAAGTAATTATATGCTGTTGAAAGGTTACTTTTTGTTTTGTTTTGTTTTATTTGAATAACATGCACAATAACACCAGAAATATGTTTTTAAGAAACTGTTTTTGTCAGATTCACTTCAAATGGATCAATAGCTACTTTCTCCTATAGCCTACATAACCAATAATCATCTTTTTTTAATGAAGTTAAACTAAGTTGACAGATGCAATTGCTAAACCTCAGAGTGCTTGATTTGTCTTAAAAGGTTCTTCAATTTTCACCAAAATTTTTACTTCCGGAACAAGTTGAGCTTTATTATCCCACAGATTGATTTTTCAGCGCACCGGTCCGGATCTGCACTTTACTGTATGAGCTGGCAGATTAGCACAGATGTGTGACTATTAATATACAGCGTGCTCAAAAACAAAGGTGCATTTCCCGTCTTGACACCTGTGTGCTGACCGGATGACTCGCAGTAATACTCCATTTATCTTTGTGCCGCAAGGACGTGGTGTTTTTGCTTTGTTCTGCATTAATGAGGTTGTGATGCTCACATTGTCAAGTGTAGAGGGTGAAAACCAGAGTTTTAGCTTTGTGCTGTGCTAAAAATCCTTTACCTAATTTGGTGTTCCTGGTCA
The DNA here is from genome assembly GCF_001515625.1 of Sinocyclocheilus rhinocerous. Lineage (NCBI taxonomy): Eukaryota > Metazoa > Chordata > Actinopteri > Cypriniformes > Cyprinidae > Sinocyclocheilus > Sinocyclocheilus rhinocerous. Next base: position 252,931 of record NW_015664010.1, read on the forward strand.
AAAATGACCAGCCTTTTACAAATTGCTTGTAAATATCTTTTTATGCTAGATTATAAACAAATCTTGGGTTAAGTCTTTTTGTCAGCTTGTTTTCTTTCAGTTAGCACAGGTTTTCACATTTCCTTCTGGATCGGGATGATCGTAGGCCTCATTGGTCTGAGCTCATGCACCTCAGTTTTTAAGTGGAAAATTACATTATTTTTGCATAATTTTGGCAATATTCCCTCAAAACTGAGGTGCTTGAGCTCATATTTTGTAATAATATAGCATAATGAGTTTTGTTTTTTGTTTTTTTGTAGGCCGGCCATTTTTGACCAACACCACAAGTGTAACAAGGTGTAAAAGTATAGAATATTTTTAGAATATTGCATAATAATAATTATAATAATAATAATTATTATTATTATTATAATTATTATATATGCATTTAGAATATATCAATATGATTTTAGAATATTGCATAATAATAATAATAAATAAGAATAATATTTATTATTATTATTATTTAATATAAGAATTATTTACTTAATAACAATTAAAAAAAATGAATGATTACACAACCAAACTACAACTATTATGAATATTTAATAATAACAAAAATAACATAATAAAAATAATAACAATCATAATAATTATTATTATATAAAATAACAATAATTATATTGAATTTCATTATATTATGAAAATCAATATTGTTGTTGTTATTATTAAAATATTACAGTGATAAAAATTATGAGACTACAACAAAATAATTGCAATATGAATATTATAGTTGTTGTTTTTGTTATCATTGAATATTCATTATGCAAGTTTTTTGTTGTTATATTTGTAATATTTTTATTTATAATAATAATCTTTGTATTACACTACCAATGTAACAGTGTGTGGAAAAAAGTCCCCCAAAAAATTAGTTGTTATACCCTGTGTCAACAATGTCGGTAGGTTTTAGTTGAATGCAATGACATAAACTAAAATTTTGAACACAACATTTTAAGTCTGTAGAATCACTCATATGTGGCACGTCCGTCATATGAAGTGTTAAACAGATAGTTAGTCTGTTTCTAGACGATGGTCTCTGTCCTTCAGATGGACTGAAGCTTGCGAGGGCGGTCGGGGTGGAATTACACCCGTCTCTGCTGGTTTGCCGTAGTCAAGGACGCTGCAGGAGTGTGGAAATATCCGACACGTCACTCTCTCACTGCAGACAAACACAAATACACACGGAAACATGCTGCACAAGCATTCATGCACAATGCTTTCATGCGTTTGAAGGGTTCGATCTTCATGTCAGGGTCCTGATCACCCTCTCTGGGTTGTTTTCGCTTACATTATTCAAATATAATACAGACATACGGGAGTCAGCATTGTTCAGCAGACAGCAGTGATAGTTTTATCTGTGCTTGGACTCTCTGTCTGTCTGTCTGTCTGTTGGTCTGCAGGCACGTGTGCTGAATGTTTGATAAGCAGGTGAATGTCTGCAGAGCTGCTGTCTGACAAAGATCTGTCAGTGCTTTTCAGTTTCAGATTTTCTGTGTAGATCCAGTCCAAGCCATCTCTCTCTCTCTCAGTTCTGGCTAATGATCAGTCTGACTGTGAGGTCCTGCTTTATGAGTGGATTATTACTCACGCAGCGTTAGGGCTTAACACACACACACACAGATGTCTCCTCTCGCTCCTCGTGGAGTTAGCTGTCGTCTTGCTTGTGTTCCTGTAGCTCGGCGCTAAATGTCTGTGTTATGACAACAATTACAGATCAACTAAAGTTATTCTTATTATTATTAGAAATAAAAATATTAAAATAATAAATAAAGACCACAGAAAAAATATGATTATTATTAATATTATCAATAATAATAATATAAAATATTCGTAATGAATTTTTTCTTTAATGATTTTTCTTTAATATTGTAATATATCTATTTATAATAAAGCAATTATTGTTGTTGTAATGTTGTTGTGTAAATGAAAACACCACAATAATAAAATAATTAGACTACAACAAAAAAATATATTATTGTTATTATTAAATATTCATAATGCAAGTTTTTTTTGTTGTAGTCTAATGATTTTTATAATTGCAGTATTTTTATTTAATTTAATAAAACTGTATTATTATTGTTATTATTATTATAAATAAACTATCACAATAATAAATAATCATTCAATTACAACAAAAACAATCATAATAATTATTGTTAATATTATTATTAAATATTGAACATTTTTTGTAGTCTAATGATTTTTATAGTCATTTAAAAATGTGGAATAAAACTAATTATTGATCCGTTCTTCATATCTGTAATCAGAACAATTTTGGTCATAAAAAACGGTATTTTAGAGTTATCAAAAGTGCAATTCTACATTTTTAAATGCAATGTAAACGTATTGAGTTTTAGGGATGTGTTTTATGAATAAATCTAAACTGACAGGACAGAGGAATTTAAAGGTCGCTCATGCTTATTGTTTGTTTGGTTTTTTAAGGACAGACTTGAGGTCGGAGACTAGATATCCAGAGACGGATAAAGTGTGAGTGTGTGTGTGTGTGTGTGTCCGCTTTAATCAGTAGGATAGTTTTTTCCAGTTCCAGTCAGATTGTGAAGTAAAACTACATCCTGACACACACGAGCCTGTTGTTAAATGAAAGCATGGTTAATGCAGATTTATGCGGCGCAGAATAGGTGGCTAATATGCTAATAGACGAGTTATGCTGATGCCCTCATCAGGTTGAGGACGTGTGGATTTTTCTGCGTATGATTAACATGTTGAAGAGCTCTTGGAGTGGCTTGTTTTTCCGAGATGAACACAATGCTTGGCCCGGTTTGTGGAGGAGAAACAGGAAACAATAGACTTGATTACCCGATCGATGGGTCGTCATTTGCATCCGCAGCAGCTCGCCTGATCCAAAAACATCAGGTGAGACTATAATGCTATAATCTTGAGGCTTGATGCAGATCCTGGAGAGCTTGAAAACAGTCCCATTCTGTCAGTAAAAAGCACAATTTTCCTTTATTAAAGCCTCTTGCGTGACTCATATAGCAGGAAAGAGTCGCCTGCTGTTGAGTATCTGTGATTAAACCGGGCCAAAATGTCTTGAGTTGTCAGTAGTTGTGCTCTTAGATCATCTATATGTATATCTATATAAAAAGTACTATAAAGTTAGTAAAAAAATAAAATTTTTAGCAGATACACTGAAAAAAATGAAGTGTAGAGTAAACAATTTTTGCTCAGAAATGGCTAGTAAATTTCACAAAGAATTACAAAGAAACTGCAAATAACACGTTGAATTGTGAAATTTTAAAGTGGAAAGACTGAAATAGTATTTTCTTTTAAAACATACTCCTTCGAAAAATCTTTTTTTTTACGGTGTATACGCATTTAAAATGTTGCAGTCTTTCTCTTCAGGGGAAAACACACCAAAAATATTGCTGTTTTTACATCCTCTGCAGGGGCGTATGCATATTTTTGTCCAATAAAGCTGCTTTCTGGACTGGGAATGTCTTTAAATAACAAATAGCACTTTATAAAAAGGTTTGTGATTCATCCTGTCCAATCTTAGAAAAGTCAGAATGTCAGTAGACCAACATAGGACAGAAAACTGCATTTATTAAGTTATTTTATGGTGTCTTCAATCATAATTTCTTTTAACTTGTCAACTTTTTTCTTCCACTTTAGCCCAACAAAGCCGAGACAATGACTCCGTCAAGTAGAGATGTTATATAAATTGACAGTTGTGCTATAGTTGTCTGAGAAACTAACAAGTCTTGACAGACGTTACATTGACGCATCGTCCTTGGCCTTATCTTATGAATCTGTTTTTTGATAACGATGAAGGGTTATACTTTCCTCAGGGTCACACATCCATTGACCTGTCACCATCTAAACTAAAACTCAAACCATGAAAACATTGAGTTACTTGAAATAAAATAAACATGAACTGAAAAACAGTGAAGATAGTTATATTTATAGCCCAGCAGTGTTATTTTAGTATCACTGTGAAACTATTAGTTTTTCTTAATATTTTGAATCTTTGAATTTTTTTAATCTTAAATCTTTGAACCTGAAAAACTTTGCAATTGCAATTATTTTTATTAACATTAACGTTAGTACATTTAATGAATCCTTTATAGAACTGTGTGTACAATATCTTGTCTATTTTTATATTTTACAAGGTTTTAAGTTTAAGTTTAATTATATAATGTTGGTTTTTATTGTACTGTGTTTATTATATTGTTGCATGTTTAATCGGTATGTGATATGGCAATAAATAATTTTAAATACAACCAACCAAAAACTTTAAACCAAAAACATAAAACTATATAAATTATATTTTTTAGAAATATATTTCAAAAACCTATATTTAAAACAAAAACAAATGACAAACACACAGCAAAATTACTAAAAATGTAACTAAAATTAAAATGAAAACTAATTTAATAAAAACTATATTATGCTAAAATAGCACTGCAACACATACTTGTGCACAAATAAGTCAAAAACTCTAGTACACATCAGCACATACATCATAAGCGTGATTTATGCGGTTTACACCTGTTATTTTCAGGTGATATTTAGAAGCTGTGTGTGTGTGTGTTGTGTGTGTGTGTTTTCCTCCTCACGGCACTCAGAAGTGTTGATACAGCCGTCACACAGATATTTTTTTCATGGTCGCGGGACTGAAATAATCACAGATTCTGCTTTAGCTGAAATCAGGCTCGGCTCTTGAAAGATGTGGCCTCTTGGAGTTATGATTGATGATCAGCTGAATTTCACAGACCTCATTGTTAGAACTGTCCGGTCCTGCAGATTTGCCTTATACAACATCAAGAAGATCAGGCCCTTTCTATCAGAACATGCTTCACAACTCCTTGTTCAAGCTCTTGTTCTGTCCAGGCTGGACTATTGCAATGCTCTCTTGGCAGGTCTTCCAGCCACTTCTATCAAACCTCTACAATTACCGTAATCCAGAATGCTGCTGCAAGATTAGTCTTTAACAAGCCGAAAAGAGCGCATGTCACACCTCTGTTCATCAATTTGCTCTGGCTACCATTTAGCTGCTTGCATTAAAATTCAAGGCATTGATGTTTGCCTACAAAACAAGCACTGGCTCTGCACCACTTTACCTAAATTCATTACTTCAGATTTATGTGCCCTCTAGAAGCTTGCGTTCTGCAAGTGAACGGCGTATTATAGTGCCGTCCTAAAGAGGCAGACGAAACCGCTAAAAACACATCTCTTCCATCTACACTTGATCCTCTAACTCTAGCACTCTCTATTCTATTTCTATTCTATCTACTTGTTTTCTTTTTATTGATTAAAAAAAAACTTGACCCTCTAACAATAGCGTTGTCTATTCTTTTCCTATTCTATCTACTTTTAATTATTATAAAAGATAATAATAACTTGACCCTGTAACACTAGCTCGATCTACTTTTTATTCCTTCTATTTATTATAAAAAATAAAAATACAAAACCCTTGCTATGTGTAGTGCGTTAGACTAACCGGGACTCGTCACAGCACTTATATTATATCATTGCTCTTTTGTTGATTTTGATTGCTTCTATTGTCCTCATTTGTAAGTCGCTTTGGATAAAAGCGTCTGCTAAATGACTAAATGTAAATGGATACAGGTCTGGGATCAGATTTTATACCTGAGTGCAGCTGAATATGGAGCAGGTGAAGCTGATAAAATACTGAAATGTCTCTGAAAATGCCACTGTTTACCAAAATAAATAAATAAATTTCTCCTGGGAATTATTGTATATAGTCATTGAAGTATTACTGTTATTATAATTATTTTAAATGTTATTATTCTTGAGTTTGCCATGAATATAGCATTTGATGTGGATATTGTATTAAATGCTAAATAAATAAACCACTATTCATAAGTGTAAGCTGAAAACATATTGCATTTTCTGGCTTCTTGTTTATTAGCAACATGTAACCAATCTCTCTTAGACTTGTCGGTGGTGTTGAGACGGTATCATGAAAATCCTACATGTATATTTGTGTGTGTATATACATATTATCACTAATATTTGTTTCTAATATTTCTTTTTATTGCATCATAACATAACATGACTTATACTCAACCTTATTTGGTGATGAATTTTACACAGGAAAAAAAAAACAAAAAAAACTGAACAAAACAGTGAGGTTTTTATATTTTTATTTAATATTTTTATATGCACAGCAGTGTTATTTTAGTACCATTGAGACAGGACGAACAAAACAGTGAGGTTTTTATATTTTTATTTAATATTTTTATATGCACAGCAGTGTTATTTTAGTACCATTGAGATACTATTATAGTTTTTGAATCAGTTTTTTATTTTATTTTACATTTTAATTTTATTTAAAGTTTTAGTAATTTTGTTGTGTTTTGTCATTTTATTCGTTTTTTTTATATTAATGTTTATAGTTTTTATTTTATTTCATTTTTAGTTTTAGTCATTTTAGTACTACAAATTAAACTAAAATGAAAATGAGAAATATTGCATTGGCAACTAGCTGGAATAAAATGTTTTATTGCTATTTAGTATTATTATTATGTTGTTTTAGATGTTGTTTTAGTTAAATAGAATAACCCTGAGACATATAGACATATTTATAAAAAATAAATAAATAAAAATGACCAAAAAACACAACAAAATTATTAACACTTTAAAATGGAAATGGAAAATAAAAACTAATTCAAAATAGAAAGTAAAACTATAATAGTATATTAATGATACCAAAATAACACTGAAACACATAATTGTGTACTTAAAAGTCAAAACATTTATGCACATACATTATAAACATGATGATTTGTGCTGTTTACACCTGTTATTTTTTTAGATGATTGTGAAATATCATCCTAACCGGTTGAGTTGAATCACGATGTCTTGTTTTTGCAGGTTTTGATCGTGGCAAAGACGAAATCCTGCCTCTGAAAGAAGACTCCTCACACTCCATATCCAAGAGCAAGGTAAACTCCCTACCCATGATCCTCTGGGGCTGGAATCGGATCGATACGGGTCTTCAGCCCGTGTTTATTAATTATACATAGTCAGGAGCGTCTCAGAGGTGACGGGACAGCAGGGGGACGGGCGTTGATTAGCAGCATGTCAGAAATAACCCTAGAGAAGTCTCCGTTAACATCCCACGCTCGCTAATGTGATCAAATGCATCGTAGCATTGAAGCCGTTAGACCAGATAAGACTAGATTTGTGAACACACATAAACGCTAAATCGGTGCGTCACAGGTTAGCTTGAGTCACTCTGGTGGGTTTTAGATGTCGTAGACGTGCCGCCACATCCAGACGGACCATTAAGAGACGCACTCGAAATCCAGAATAAATCCCAGAGCCGTCAGACACGAGCGTCAGAGAGGAATTAACAGAGATCCTTCAGACCCTTTCAAAGGGCTAATTAACCCATGTTCACATAAAGATATTTCACCTAATCGGCTTTGAAAAGCTTCGGGGTGAAATTAAAAGACCGGTCCAAAATTAAGCTTAGACCCACCTGGAAGGTGAACTGATTAAATGTTCTGACTGTGAGTGCTTCATTAGTTATAAAACTGTATTTGGCATTATATTGTATTTTGTGTTATGATTAATATTTATTTCAAGTAATGAAAATGTTTGTTACGGTTTTAATTTTATTTCAGTTTTAACTATAATGATCCTGAAAGTAATTTTACTGTGTTTTTGTCATTTTTATTGTTTTTATAAATATATCTACTAGGGATGTAACGATTCACTCAACTCACGATTCGATTCGATTCACGATTTTGATTTCACGATTCGTTTTTATTTATTTGCGTGTGTGTGTGTGTGTATAAATAATTTGTAAATATGTATGGATTATGCCACATTAATTTAGGCCTGCCTAAGGCACAGCTCATAATATCATAATGTTCATCATGCCGTGTAAATTACTAACACTTATGTTGGTTTTGCAGTCGGAAACAAAGCTCTATAATGGCTCAGATAAGGACGTATCGGCGTCTGGAAACAAGCTTACTAAGAAGGAGTCACTCAAGGTACAGCCATACTCATTAATGACACACTGATCAATACAGACTTTCAGTGCATTTTTTTATTTATGCATGCTGATTACTAATGATAATAATGACTAATAATGTGATGTTTTGCGTGCATGTCTATTCAGGTGCAAAAGAAGAACTACAGGGAAGAGAAGAAACGTGCCACTAAAGAGCTGCTGAGCACCATCACTGATCCGTCTGTCATCGTCATGGCTGACTGGCTCAAGGTTTGCCCTTAAAATGTGTTTATTCTTGTAGGCCATTTTCATACTGGAGTCTTTGATGTGGCTTAACTTACACAACCCAAATCACTCACATATGCAACTAAATCTTCACTCTGGGCGACTAAATGATGTCTATCGTTAGCCATTGGCTAATAAATTCTTAGATTTTACTCGCCAGTGTGTGTTAGAGGCTAAGTGTAAGTTTAGCACAGATATATTTTCACTCTGACTGAGCGCTTCAGAGTTTCACTCTCCATTAAGCGATCTGTGCTGTTTTTCAGTTCATCTCGATGGATGCGCAGCGCACCTGTATTTGACGCACCGTAAACTCTAGTGTGAAGACACACGACTCGCCGTCGCTTTGCTGATAGCGCTGTGTTTCTCACACACACGCAAAGACAGAGAGAGAGCGAGTGAGAGAGTCTTACAGAATTGACGCGCTACATGTAAATGATATTCTTTGTTGTATTCTTCTGTAAAAATAACAGTTCATTTAGAATTATCCAGCTTTTAAGAACAAGCAGAAGATATGCAGGTTTCTCCAGTAGTGGGCGGAGCTAATGCGCAAACGGCAATCTCATTGGCTGGCGCTCACCTATTACCGTCCCTGTTTTGATTTCACCAAATCAGTTTCGAGCGCACGCAGACAACGTGATTAATATTCATGAACCCAGCAGCTTATTAATCCGTAGTGCGTTTTATATTGTTATTAGTAGTAGAGTAGTAGTTTTTTTTTTTTTACAGAAACACTGCATGACCAACAATATCTTAAGCACCACCACCAGTCCTAAGTTCAGCTAAAATGACAAAAAATGCTTTCATACATGATTACCAAGTTTTAGTTCTAATTGCTAAAGTTCTATCATTAAATAATGCTTAATTATCATAATATCATAATATAATGCTTGACTGGCTGATGTTAAGAGTGTGCTTTCAGATATTTAAAAAGCTGTGCCATTATACAAACATAAGCTTTATATATATATATATATATATATATATATATATAATAATATATCAGTGCGAGACAGAGTATTTGTTAAATATATATATATATATATATATATATATATATATATATATTGTGTGTCTATCTGGCGAGTAAACTAAAAAATTTACTAGCCAATGGCGATTCTATTGCCAAGGTGTGTGTAGAGAGTTGTTACAGAACACTTTTTTATGGTGCAAAATCTTGTTTTAGTAATGCATATTTTATAATGCTTTTAATGCACATCTCTGCATAAATGGTCTCCAAATTGTTTCATTCTTCATAGAATATCTCGCAATGCATCCACAGCAGACAGATGCATTCAATTTTGGTAGTAAATCCAACGGGACAAAAGCATGATTAAAAAGTGAATGTCATTTTTCATTTTGCCGTCTTGCTGCAGGGGTAAACAACCCATGCTAATAATCACAGTAATGCTCACATTGCTGATAGTATGTGAAAAAAGACCTGCAGGGTCAGGAGGAAAGGAGGTTAAATTGATCATAGCTTTGGATCACACAATCAAACCATATGAGAAAACGTCCAGTCCTGTACGAGTCAGTTTTATCTCCTTCAGATCCGTGGCACGCTGAAGAGCTGGACCAAGCTGTGGTGTGTGCTGAAGCCAGGCGTCCTGCTCATCTATAAGACCAATAAGAATGGCCAGTGGGTCGGGACCGTCCTGCTCAACGCATGTGAGCTCATCGAGAGACCCTCCAAGAAAGACGGCTTCTGCTTCAAGCTCTTCCACCCGCTCGAACAGTCCATCTGGGCCGTCAAGGTGCACGAGAAAACTCAGCGAGAGCCATTCAGATTAAGATTAACATTATTGGAGTCGCATTGTTATGCATTTGGGGTTCTAATTATTCAAAGTTCTAAAAGATGTCTTAGATGCATAATAAAAAAATATATATAATGTGTATATTTAATAAATAAAAGCATATATATTGAATGTAATGTTAAAAAATATTATAGAAATATTAAACATTAAATATTTTAAAACACACTACCATTTGAGAAACGTTTAGGGTCTATAAGAAGTCTCTTCCGCTCACCAAGGCTGCATTTATTTGATCAAAAATACAGTAAAAACAGTAATATTGTGAAATATTATTACAATTTTAAATAACTATTTTCTATGTGAATATATAGTCAAATGTAATTTATTCCTGTGATCAAAGCTGAATTTTCAGCATCATTACTCCAGTCTCCAGTGTCACATGATCCTGCTGATTTCCTGCTCAAGAAACATTTCTGATTATTATCAATGTTGGCAGTTTTTTTTATTTTATTTTAGTATTTTAGTATTTTTTTTTTGGAAACTCATTTTTTTGTCAGGATTCTTTAGAAAGAATTTGATAGAGGGTTCAAAAGAAGAACTTTATTTGAATTAATATTAGTATTATTATTATTTGAATTTTTGGTAACATTATAAATGTCACTTTTGTTCAATTTAATGCCTACTCACTGAATAAAAATATTAATTTCTTTATTAAAACAGATATTGAACAGTGTGTATATTCAATTTTATATATTTAAAACTATAAAACAATGTAAAAAATTAAATAAAACAATAAAATAAAAAAGAAAGTGAGTATGTATAATATGGGCTCTTTTTATATTCATTCAATTTTTTATATTCTTTTATTAGTGTAAAAAGTTATTTGGATAGTTGGATGAAGTGTTTATGTTTGTGTCTCAGGGTCCTAAAGGAGAAGCCGTGGGCTCCATCACTCAGCCGTTACCCAGCAGCCACCTGATCTTCAGAGCTGCTTCAGAATCAGATGGTGAGACACACACAGATTTACAGAACAGAGCTGTATGTTACTGCAGCACCAGTCCTTATAACACACTGCGTCGTGTGTGTAGGCCGCTGTTGGATGGATGCTCTTGAACTGGCTCTGAAATGCTCGAGTTTGCTGAAGCGAACGATGATCCGAGAGGGCAAAGAGGAGACGACGCAGACCGCAGAGCACTCGCACATCAACTTCTACAGTCTGCTGAGGGCACACAACATGCAGGGCTTTCAGTGAGACACGCACATTAACACAGCCAGCTGTCATCTTACTGGCTCTTTAGATGAATATTTAATTCAGCGTTGATAAAAAGTGACACTTGCATGTTCATTTTTAATGTCGGACGTTCAGCGGCAGAGTGCCGTGACATTTCCTTTAAATCTTAAGTGAGAGTTCAGTCTTGGCTAATACAATAGTACTTTTTATTTTATGGCACATGACCAGTAACAGAAATGACTTAATTTTCTATGCAGATTTACAATTAAGTGCTTTAACGTCCACTTTTTTGGCTAAATTGTTTCCCGAAATGTTTTTTCCTGTTTATTTTCCCATAGGGATTTTAAAAACGTCTTCATAAACGTGTTATAAGCCATGAACCAAAACAAGCAGCTACGAGTTTAATCACAACATCACAAACTTTGATTTGAAACAGAATTTTTTTGAAAATTGGACAAAACTACTGAAAGTTGAAATAATGTGAACCGATGGCTTCAACAAAAGCATATACCATTACAAATCATTTCGTTAAAAATCAATCTCTCTACTTTGGAAGTAAAAAAATCTCTTTAAAAAATTAAGTGTTTAAAAAATTTATTTATTTATTTATTTATATTACATTTTTATGATTATATTTATTGAAATTTAATTAATAAATGTAATTTATATAAAAATAATTTGTATATGTTAAAATAATGAAGTGAATGGGTGGCTTCAACAAAAGCATATCCCATTAAAAACCAATCTCACTATTTGGAAGTTTTTATTTCAAGTGTTTTTAAAAAAATTATAAAATTTTTTCATTTATATTGAAATGTTATATTTATATAAATATACAAAATATATACATTTTTATTTTA
>NW_015664010.1:265228-267877 GCF_001515625.1 Sinocyclocheilus rhinocerous
TTTAATAGTTAAGGATTAAAAATGAAGTTAACCAAACATGATAAAATCACTGCAACTAAATAATAATAAATGAATTTATTATAATTTATTATTATAATTTATTTATTTATAATAATAATATTCACTTTAATAAACAATTTGTCCACATAAAAGCGTAAAGGCAAAATAAGACATCAAACCTGATTTTAGCTTGTTTTATTTTGTGAACTGATTGTTTCACTCTGTATGCATATATTGACCGAAACTGAAGTAGTTGAAGCACCACTAGTCACCGATAGTATGTTTGCATACTAACTGAGAGTTTGTGTGATCCGTCAGGTTTAACGACAGCGACCAGTTTAAGGATCCGGACCTGTACTCGGATAAATCGGACCGTGAGAACGAGCAGGAGCAGGAGGAGTGGGAGAACGAGGTGATGGAGAAAAGTGAAGAGAGCGACAGTGACACGTCAGAGCGACAGGAAGACTCGTACATCGACCTCGATCCCAACGAGACACTGCGGGAAACGTCGTACATCGAGCAGAGCCACGAGGAGCTGGGAGAGGTGCGTGTGTGATGCAATCCCTCAACTAAATGATGATAATGGCATTATCATCATGAATAATTGAGGTCCTCACATGCGTTTGGCTGGAGTGGAGTGTTATTGATGCACAGATGCTAACACAATATTCAGACGGCTATTTTTACAGCAGACAGCTGGGAGATGAACAGTAAGTCTGTGGTGGATATGACACAATCTGTTCATTCAAGCTGTGTGTGTGTGTGTGTGTGTGTGTGTGGTGTGTGTGTGTGTTTCAGGCAGGCGAAGAGTCTCAAACAGAAACGGTATCAGAGGAGAATAAATCTCTGATCTGGACTCTACTGAAGCAGGTTCGGCCCGGCATGGACCTGTCCAAAGTCGTGCTGCCCACCTTCATCCTGGAGCCACGATCCTTCCTGGACAAACTGTCCGATTACTATTATCACGCTGACTTCCTGTCCGCGTAAGATAACACACAGACACAGTGATGCTCCTATTATTCAGATGCTCCTTTATGTTCACTAATAACAAAAGGAAAACTACTAAAAATCCTCATTGAAATAAAGCTGAAATAATATACAAAATTGAGATTAAACTTAAAGTAGAAAACGAAACGAAAATTAGAACTGAAATAAATTAAAGTTGGAATTCTAGTTATTACTTAAACTGAAATAAAAATAAATTAAAGCTAAATATAAATTATAAAATGGCATAAAAATAAAAATGACAAAAGAACATCATAGAATTATTAAAGCTTAAACTAAAAATAAAAATATGACAATGAAAATATAAAAATAAAAGCTAACTACTATAATAGTATATAAATAATTAACTAAATGACATCGGAAAGGAGCATGCATGGAATTGCTGTCTCTATAGTGTTCCAAATCAGTCCCTTATTAGGGACTATAAAATGTGTAAAAAACATAATTGATAAAAAATCTAATTATTTAAAGAAAATTATTTAATTACATTTTTTTTAATTTAATTATTTTATTTTTTGTTTATATTAAAATTTGATATTAATATTGCTTAATTTATTTACATTAAATTAATTATATGTAATTTATTTTAAAATAAATATTATCATAGTTAGGAATTAAATATGAAGTGGACCAAACATGGTAAAATCACTGTAACTAAATAATATTAAATTAAATGGATTACATTTATTTATAATAATAATAAACAAATTGTCCACATAGTAAGAAACATAATAAACAAATCATCAGTGTAAAGTCAAATTAAAATGTCAAAATCAATGTTATTTTTGACTGTTATTTTGTTAATATTTTGAATTCGATTTTATAGATGTTTTCACACTAATTTTAGTTAATGTTTTTGTATTTTTTGTGTTTTTGTGATTTTAGTTTTCTTTTTTTAAATATGTCTATATAATATTTATAAATTTTGATTTATTAATATTAGTTTATTTAGTTTTAGTAATTTTAGTAACTTAAACCAAACGAAAATGAGAATATTTATTTATTTAATTTAATTCATTCATTAATTTATTTATTTTTTCAAGTAAAGAATTTTTAAAATGTTTTTAGTGTTATTTAGCAATAATAACCCTGGTAAAAAATTATTTTAAAAAATACACATAACGACATCAAATCAGATTTTAGCTTGTTTTATTAAAGTAACTTTACTGTAATTGTGTTTTGTTAATCTTATCAGAGCGGCGGTGGAGGAAAACGCTTATAACCGTATGAAGAAAGTGGTCAAATGGTACATTTCTGGATTCTACAAGAAGCCAAAGGTAAAGGCTCATTCACTAATAGACCTTTCAGACATCTCGAATCTGTCATTTTCCGTCATATTTTCATCATTTTTGTCACTGACAGGGTTTGAAGAAACCGTACAACCCCATTATTGGAGAAACATTTCGCTGTTTATGGATCCACAGCAAGACCAACAGCAAAACCTTCTACATCGCAGAACAGGTGAAGCAGCAAAATCGACTTTAATTCCACTCAGTTTCTACCGAGCCTCACACCAACATAAAGTGTCTGTCCTCCTCCAGGTATCCCATCATCCACCGGTTTCAGCCTTTTACGTCAGCAACAGGAAGGATGGCTTTTGTCTCAGCGGCAGCATCCTGGCCAAGTCCAAGTTTTACGGTAAGA
>NW_015664010.1:267957-269750 GCF_001515625.1 Sinocyclocheilus rhinocerous
GGATTAAAAATGAAGTGGACCAAACATGGTAAAATCACACTAAATAATATTAAATGAAATGAAATAAATTACATTTATAATAATAATAAACAATAATAAAAATAATTTAAACTCACTAACTCACAATAATAAACAATTTGTCAACATATAGTTCTCAGTGTAAAGGCAAAATAAAATGTCAGAACAAATGTTATTTTGGTATTGTTGAAATACTATTATAGTTTTTTGTAATATTTATTTGTAGTAATATTTTGAATTAGATTTTATTAATGTTTTCACATTAATTTTAGTTCAAGGTTTATTGATTTTGTTGTTTGTCTTTTTAATGTCTAAATAATATTTATTAATTTTGATTTATTAGTTTTAATTTATTTAGTTTTAGTAATTTTAGATTTTTTTTTTTCACTTTGTTTTATTTTAAGAAATGGAAATGTTAACAATAATAGTTAACAGTTAATAGTTAATAGTTAACAATAATAACCCTGATAAAAATACACACAAAGGCATCAAATCAGATCTTAGGTCATTTTATTACAGTAACTTTACCGTAATTGTGTTTTGTTGAACTCATAAGAGCGGCAGTGGAGGAAAACGCTTATAACCGTATGAAGAAAGTGGTCAAATGGTACATTTCTGGATTCTACAAGAAGCCAAAGGTAAAGGCTCATTCACTTAACAGCCCTTCAGACATCTCGAATCTGTCATTTTCCGTCATATTTTCATCATTTTTGTCACTGACAGGGTTTGAAGAAACCGTACAACCCCATTATTGGAGAAACATTTCGCTGTTTATGGATCCACAGCAAGACCAACAGCAAAACCTTCTACATCGCAGAACAGGTGAAGCAGCAAAATCGACTTTAATTCCACTCAGTTTCTACCGAGCCTCACACCAACATAAAGTGTCTGTCCTCCTCCAGGTATCCCATCATCCACCGGTTTCAGCCTTTTACGTCAGCAACAGGAAGGATGGCTTTTGTCTCAGCGGCAGCATCCTGGCCAAGTCCAAGTTTTACGGTAAGACAGAAGATACGCTACGATAAATCTCGTCATTTTGTATAACACACACACACGCGTGCGTCTGATTGCGAGTTTGTTGGCGTGTTTCTCAGGAAACTCTCTGTCGGCCATCTTGGACGGTGAAGCCAGGCTGTCGTTTCTGAACAGAGGAGAGGATTATGTGATGAACATGCCCTATGCCCACTGCAAAGGTCTGTTTTTCACACACACACACACACACACACACAAACACCCCAGACTCTATATATCTGAAAACAGCCCTCATAACTCGCGACTAACACCCGTCCCCTGTGCTGTCTTCTGTAGAGACACATCTAGGAATGTTTACATGTGTAGTAACTCATTTGGCCTTGTTTAGATATATGTGTGCAGTATCCAGTCTAGAGTTTTCATTTAGTTAGCATATGACAGTTTGGTAACACTTTTTTTTTTATAACAATTGAAACATTATTGCATTATATAACACTTAACAGATGATTAACGAATGTAGAAATTAAATATTCTACTTAAATGTGCATGTATACATGTAGTCATGTCCATATATATGTCTGTATATATACATGTGTATATGTATATATGATGTGTGTTTTACTGTAATATTTATATCATATGTAATACAATTGTAAGTATATGTATATATATTTTGTAATATATGTGTAATATATGTATTGTGTTTTCACCTTTATATATACCTTTATATATATCTTTATAATTTATATATATATATGTTAATATTTGTAATATTTTTTTTTTAATTAATTTGTATATATATT
>NW_015664010.1:269790-270074 GCF_001515625.1 Sinocyclocheilus rhinocerous
TAATGTTCTGCTATCTGTTCTGCAAACTATAAAAGGTACATCTGTAATACAGCCAGAGAGAAAGGCTGCATTGCTAGAAACTGTAAAAAAAAAAAAAAAAAAGTCAGTTAAACCATAATAGTATGTGAGACGGTGGTAATATCATTGGGTTCCTATTGGTCAGTAGAGGAGCTTAGCTTAGCCTGACAGTTAGCCTGCTTTAGACCAGGTTTGTTTCCCAGCATAAGTTGCCACCAGTGTTAATTTTGACAGCAAATTTTGATTTAGTTTTAGTCATAGTCTTT
>NW_015664010.1:270243-300341 GCF_001515625.1 Sinocyclocheilus rhinocerous
GCATAAGTTGCCACAGTGACTAAGCTTGATCTAGGCCTATGTTACATTTGTTTCATGGAACCAAATCATTTTGACAATGAGTCAGATAACTGAAATAAGCCTGGCTTATTTGGTTAACTTGTTTTATGAAACAGGCCTCGAGGCATTAAAAGTGATCATATTTTCTCCATTGCATCCAATCGCATTGTGTTGAATCGAATTGAATCAAAATCGGATCGCACTGCATCGTAACAGGGCTGAATCGTATCGCATCGCATCGGTAGCTGCTTCATATGTATATTTAATGTATCGTATCGTTAGCTATGCATCGAGATGCATATCGTATCGGCCTCAGTCATGAGATGCACATCCCTAATATATATATATCATGTATATTTATAAACATATATAAATGATTAATAATTATTAATTATTTTATATGATACATTTATTATTAAATTAATGAATGTTTAATTATATTACTATATATTTATAATTTAATAATTAAATAATATTTGTAATATAAATATTTATTTAATTGTTGTATATGTTAAATAATTGTAATGTGTATATATACTGTATATATTACAGTTGTAAATGTATATATAAAATTAATGTTTTATATTAATGTATAATTGTTATATATTATATATTTATTCATATTTAATTGTCGTATATACTACAATTGTAAATATATTTTGTGTGTGTGTATATATATATATATATATTATTGTTATAAATATTTATTTATTATCTGTTAAGCTTGCTAATGTTTAATTTTTAATATAAAGTGTTACCAAAGACCATCTCTTGGAGACTAAGGTCTAGCTTAGCAAGCGTCGTGTATTTCCGTCTGTCTGTCCAGTAACGTGATTTGTGCGTTGTTGTAAGACAGTTTTATAAAATAGCATGTGCATATAAAATAACTCTTGCACACACACACAGGTGTATTCACTGACACTCATAAACACCACTGACTCACGCAGATTAGCACTCATTCTGTGTTTGTGTTTCTCTCAGGGATCCTCTACGGGACTATGACTCTGGAGTTGGGCGGTCAAGTGTCCATCGCCTGTGAGAAGACGGGCTACAGCGCTCAACTGGAGTTCAGACTCAAGGTGTGTGTGTGTTTATACGCTCATGCCAGGGAGCTTTTGTGACATTCAGAAGAACAGTGGGGTGCAGAGAGAAAGGCCACACACATCACATCCGTATCAAACCAAATGCCACACCGATAACGGCACAACATCCACAAATGAACGATGCTTCATGTGACTCTTTTCAATGGCATGACTGATATTTCCCTGTCCATCAGCCGTTCCTCGGCAGCAGTGATAGCGTGAATCAGATCAGCGGGAAGATCAAGCTTGGGAAGGAGGTGCTGGCGACACTTGAGGGGCATTGGGTGAGTATAACAGTCAAAAAACAGACCGTCTGCACATAAAAATCACAAGAAATCAGCTGTAAAGGTTACATAGAAATTAGGGCTGCACGATAAATCACATGCGATATTTAATGCACATCTTGTCAGTATATCCGGTTCTGGACAAGCTGCGCAAAACATGCACAAAATATGATTGTGGTTTTGCGCAGCTTGTCAGTGAACAACGGCTCTGTGTAGTAAATGCTGCTCCATGTGAAAGCACGCACGTGATGGAGATTTACCGCTGATTACAGAACCGGCATTACTGACAAGATGCTCATTATATATCGCATGCAATTTATCGAGCAGCTCTAATAGAAATCCGAAAATGTGTTTGGTCACTTTGCATGTCAATCAAACTAAGTGGGCGGTTCTTAGCTGGAATAGTGACAATTCTGGCTAATGATTTTAGCATGTCTAAATGTGTTTGGACCTGAAACTAAGGCTTCTTAGATGTCTTTTATAGGTCATATGTCATCGTGTGTGTGTGTTTTTTACAGGACAGTGAAGTCTTCATCAATGATAAGAAGACGGGTGAGATGGAGACGTTCTGGAACCCGACGCCGGAGCTGAGGCAGAGCCGTCTGATCCGCTGCACCGTCCCTCCTGAAGAACAGAGCGAGTTTGAGTCCGAGAGGTAACGGTGCTCATCGCCTTATTACGACCCTGTGATTTACACAGTGCAGAAAATGCTAAATGTCATGGGAATTTGACCACTTTTGATGAATAAATCAAAAGTAGGGCTGTATAATTAACCAAACTGTAAGATGGACTAGTGTCTGTAAATTTTAATCCACAAAAAGACTATTAAACTGCAAAAATACTATTACTACTATTAAAAATAATAATACAATTATTCAAACTTAAATTTTAAATAATATAACACAATTATTCATCCATGTTTTAATTCTAAAAATTAAAGGAAATTCAAAGAATTGTAAATTTTTTCTTTTGATTAATTCAATTGTTCATGGTTTTATGCATTCATTTGTTTACTACAGTTTTTATTACATTTGTATTAAATCATAAATCCAGAAAAAAAAATCAAACAGACAACACAGAATTTCTGAAAACATTTCATAGGGCCCTGTTATTGTAAAGTTTTAATAAATTATTAAATTGTTGCAGCTTTATGAATTCACTTGATTAGACATTATTTTGATTATTAACATTTTATTAAACCATTTCAATCCAGAAAAATATAAAGGAAAACACAGATTTTGCGAAACAATTAAATTAATTAGACATGCTTTTTAAATACTAAAGGTTCATTTAACCATTAAAAAGGAATTTAGAAATATTATTTTATATTTTTTACCAATTATATTTAAAATGGAATTAAAACAAAAACAATTGAATAAAAGAAATTATATAAAAAAATATATATTTAAAATGGAATCCAGAAACTTTAAACTAAATGATTAAATGATTTTAATATTTTTAAATTATTAATGCTCTAATTATTGTTTTAAATTAATAAATGTATTATTATATTATTAAATTAAAAATGGAATCCAGAAAAAAATTATTTTATGTTTAAGAAAAATTAAATTTTAAATCAAATACAGAAAAACTAATACAGAAAAAAAAAACAATCTAGAAAAATTTAAACAGAATTTGAAAAAAACAAACAAAATGCATTTAATAGGGCTCTGCGTCCCTAATTAGGAAAACGAACGTCTTTCTCTGTCATCTTCAGGCTGTGGCAACATGTGACACGGGCCATCAATAACAAAGACCAGACGGAGGCGACCAATGAGAAGTTCATCCTGGAGGAGGTTCAGAGGAAAGCGGCACGCGAGCGCAAGGCCAAATGTGAGGAGTGGACGCCCGCTCTGTTCGAGCAGGACCCGGCCACCGGAGAGTGGCATTACCGCTACGCAGAGTAAGTCACACCTGCCTGTTCCTTTCATAACAGCTGCTGCCCCCTGCTGGACAGGAAGTGCACTGTAGCATGTCCCGTTTACTGTGAGGACGGTGTGTTTCTCTGTGTCCTAGCACTCGTCCGTGGGATCCGCTCAACGATCTGATTCAGTTCGAGAAAGACGGCTTTATTCAGACCAAAGTGCGCCACAGGACGCCTATGGTACGTTCAGCCAGTGTAGTTAGTCTCAGTACCCAGCAGGGCTCCCGGAGGGACAATTACCTGAGCCAGGTACGTCCTTCTGTCCCCACCCCTCCCTCGTTTTACCCACAATCCCCCTGTCTGCTTCCATCTCGTCATGCCTGCCGCCGCCTGCGCTCTCTGTCCATTCTTCAAACAACCAATCACCATTCTGCAAAGCAACCAATCATCTGTTGCCTGACCTGGTCACATGACCATTCTGCCTCATTTTCAGCTTTTATTTTTTTCTTTGTGCTCTTTGGCATTTGCAAGTGACTCACATGCATGCCTGTGTGATTTTTGTTTGTTTTTTTGGTTGCATCAGGGATGCGTCTTTGCAGCAAGGGTCCAAAATTAACATTGGTTTGTGAATCTTGGGATATTGTATTTAAAAAGCTTATAAAAAAAAATGCACATTAAATCTTGAACACATTGGATGGAAACGTTGCTTTATTTACAACATTTTTTTGTGATATTCCAAAAGATATAAATAAATAATTAATGTAAGTTCTGCCTCATTTTCAGCTTTTGTTTTTTTTCTTTGTGCTCTTTGGCATTTGCAAGTGACACATGCATGCCTGTGTGATTTTTGTTTGTTTTTTTGGTTGCATCAGGGATGCGTCTTTGCAGCAAGGGTCCAAAATTAACATTGGTTTGTGAATCTTGGGATATTGTATTTAAAAAGCTTATAAAAAAAATGCACATTAAATCTTGAACACATTGGATGGAAACGTTGCTTTATTTACAACATTTTTTTGTGATATTCCAAAAGATATAAATAAATAATTAATGTAACAATAAATAAAAATGTATTCGAAATTAAATTTGCATTTATATAAATAATAAATATAATAAATAAAAAATATTAGAAATTAAATTTGCATTTACATAAATAATAAATGTAGTAAATAATAAAACATTACATTTTCATTTAAACAAAAAATAAATGTTGTAATAAATAAAAAATTATTATAAATTGTTCTATCTTTGGATATCATAAAAAAGCATATAATAAATTTGCATTTATATAAATAATAAATATAATAAATAAAAAATATTAGAAATTAAATTTGCATTTACATAAATAATAAATGTAGTAAATAATAAAACATTACATTTTCATTTAAACAAAAAATAAATGTTGTAATAAATAAAAAATTATTATAAATTGTTCTATCTTTGGATATCATAAAAAAGCATATAAAGATGTGAATGTATGTGCACATTAGCACATTTGATAGAAATGCTGCTTTACAATATTTTTTGTGAATTACAAAAGATTTAAATAAACAATAAATGTAACAATAAATAAATAAAAATATTATAAATTACATTTCCATTTAAACAAATAAATAAAAAATAATTTGAATATTTAAATATGCATTTTAAAATGATTAGAAATTTAATTTGCATTTAAATAAATAATAAATATAATAATAAAAAAGAATTAGAAATTAAATTTGCAACTTAGATGAAAACATAGCTAATGACACAAATAGACAAGAGGAAAAACTGCTTAATAATTAAATTGTTGTATGGATAATAGCATCTTTTTAATCTAAAAATACAGCTTCATGGCCAGTATTTAATATTTATGGCTGGTAAAACTTTTTCCTACCTCACTTGCCATTGGCAGATGTGGAAAAAAGTTAATTTTGGACCCTGTTTGAAGCCTTTCAAAAATATCTGAGAATCACATACACAATTCAAGACTGTCTTAACCATAATATAAAGACTGAAACGTGTGAATGTCCTGCTCTCGTCGGCGTGTGTGTGTTTGTTCAGGTGACGGGACCAAAGCGGAAACATAAGAGTGACAAACCTAAAAGTCCAGAAAGTGGCTGCTCGTCTCCGGAGCCGGACCACCAGGACTCTTCAGGCAGCGAGAGTACGTCAAACACACAGAAACACACACAAACATGCTAATAACACTCCACAAACTCATCATGATCTTTCATTCAGGGCACAAGAGCAAACACAACAGCCGCCTCAGGAAGAAAGGAACAGATCTGAGTGAAATCCAAAGTGCCATTGAGTCGATCAGAAAAACCCAGGAAGACATTAACAGGTGAAACGGCTTTTCTCACCTCGTACTTTATTAAGAAATACTTGAAAAACGAGAATATTAACTTTGGTTTGTCTCATCACGGGCGTCTAGGAGCGTCAACGCTTTGAGGAGTCGAGTGGCGAGTCAGTCGGCAACAGAAAGTTCGTTCCTCACGCATAGAGATGTGGCCATCATCCTCTTCCTCATCTTCCTCCAGGTCCTTCTCAACTCCTGCTGTAGCGGAGGACGTCAGTTGATTTACAAGCTAAATATTATAAAATCTAGGTCATTTTTATATATATATATTTTGTTTAACAAAAGTCGTATTCTACACATTCGGTTTCTATTCGTTTAGTTTTTTATGAATTTGTGTCGCGATTGCTGCGATAGGACGGACCATATTGGGCTGAAGTGCATTGTGGGATGTTTTAGAAATGACTGTTTACTTTATTCTTCAAAACGAGGAAATCTCATCAGCCTCTTAACCATTTGAACCATTGTTTTAATTTATTGTAATAATATTTTTACCCTCCATCAGCGCCCCCTGCTGTAGCGGAGGACGTCAGTTGATTTACAAGCTAAATATTATAAAATCTAGGTCATTTTTATATTTTTTTCCCCTAAATAACAAAAGTCGTATTCTACACATTCGGTTTCTATTCGTTTAAATTTATTATTTTTTGTATGTAATAGTATTCGTTGTACTGCCTGATTTAAATACAGTTTCACCAACACGTTATAGTAATGAGAATTTTTGAAATTGTCCTAAAACAAAAAATTTTGATTTCTTTTAATTTCTCGGGGACTGAAATACAACCTGGACTTTTTTTTTTCACTCACATATAAAACTTAAAAGGGTGCAATATTGCTGATGTTACTGGTATTTTAAGACAATTTTATTAAACGAATGAAGGATGTTGCGAGTTGAGGTCACATTTTGTATTATTTAAAACCGTTCCAGGAACAATTTCACTATAAATCTTAATTTTAACAACACAGTATCTGGATCCTGCATTTCATACGTTCCTAAATCGTGTTTGACGGTAATAATGTTTAATTTATTTGAACGATAGCGAAGCGTGTACAGTATAGCGAGCGTCACATTTAATATTACTCTGAGGAAACCGTAGATCTAGGCGTAGTAAACCTGTAGCAGGAAATACTGTTGCGTACTTTTGTAGTTGCTTGACTCTCGTCTGCCACTGTTACGTCAGACTAGATTTACGATTAACAAGCCAAATAGTCTGAGAGTAGATTAGAGTGTAAACGTCACATCTGTATATAGTATAGAACTGATTTCCTTTTGTACTTCTAGAGAAGCGCCGTGACCCATAGCCCACGTGTCTTTGTTCTGTGAGCGTTCGTTCGCTCGCACAGCGTCCAATCAGATGTTTGAATGTGCTCACGTCGACAATAACTACTTTAAAAACTACGTGCCTTTACAAGCGGGTCTTGCAGCCGGAGTTTGAGTGATTTTGAGTCCGACTGTTGAATTCGTACCATGGTTTGTCTTTCTTTCTCACTTCGAGTGACTGTGCCATATTCGGACATTTGTGGCTCGGTGTTTTAGATTCGTCCCAGAGCTCAACGCTGCCATAGATCTGCGTGTCTTTAGCCGTGCGTCTGCCACTGAACCAGGGATCAAACTCCACATGCATCGCATTCGGTGTTCGTCTTCATGCTTCTAGCACGTTTTCTTTCTTTTTTTTTGCCCCAGTCTCTTTTTAAAGCGTTTTTACTCCAGCTGATCCATGTTGGTTTTGTTTTTGTTCTGGATTATTTCCTGCAGCTGTCTCTATGTACAGATGATACTTTATTTGTAATACAGAAATAACTTCCTGTAAGTTTGTCACCTGTGACATATCACCAAATAAATGAAAAAGACTGAACTCCTGCTTCTCCTTTCTTTGCACACGCCAGTATTGATTTATGTTATTGTGTCAAGGTTATTAAAGCAGTGATGTTTTAATTTAGTTTATTTTTATTTTTATCTTTTTCATTTTATTTTTTTATTTTCACACTATTTTTTTCTGTTTATTTCAGTTTCAGTGTATTCCTTTTTTATTTTAGTTTACTTTTTATTGTATTTATATTTTATTTTATTGTTATTTTTCATTTACTTCATTATTATAAGGCTTATTAATTTTTATTTCATTTATTTTAATATTTCAGTTCATTTCTCTAATTTTTACACTATCATTGTTTTTTTCTCAGTTTATTTTTCAGAGTATTATTTTATTTAGTTTGTTTTTTATTTTACTTCATTATTATTATTTTATTTTATTAATATTTATTTCATAGTTGATGTGCTAACTAGTATTATTTAAACATTTATAAATATTAAAATTGTGTTAAATATTTTAGCACAGTCTAATAATCGTGTTTGGTTGTAAAGTTTTGAGTTTTATAACAATATCAAAAACTAAAATTAATTTGTGTCATTTTAGATGCATTTAGTCTCGTTTTTACTCCAGCTGATCCATGTTGGTTTTGTTTTTGTTCTGGATTATTTCCTGCAGCTGTCTCTATGTACAGATGATACTTTATTTGTAATACAGAAATAACTTCCTGTAAGTTTATTGTCACCTGTGACATATCACCAAATAAATGAAAAAGACTGAACTCCTGCTTCTCCTTCCTTTGCACACGCCAGTATTGATTTATGTTATTGTGTCAAGGTTATTAAAGCAGTGATGTTTTAATTTAGTTTATTTTTATCTTTATCTTTTTCATTTTATTTTTTAATTTTCACACTATTTTTTTCTGTTTATTTCAGTTTCAGTGTATTCCTTTTTTATTTTAGTTTACTTTTTATTGTATTTATATTTTATTTTATTGTTATTTTTCATTTACTTCATTATTATAAGGCTTATTAATTTTTATTTCATTTATTTTAATATTTCAGTTCATTTCTCTAATTTTTACACTATCATTGTTTTTTTCTCAGTTTATTTTTCAGAGTATTATTTTATTTAGTTTGTTTTTTATTTTACTTCATTATTATTATTTTATTTTATTAATATTTATTTCATAGTTGATGTGCTAACTAGTATTATTTAAACATTTATAAATATTAAAATTGTGTTAAATATTTTAGCACAGTCTAATAATCGTGTTTGGTTGTAAAGTTTTGAGTTTTATAACAATATCAAAAACTAAAATTAATTTGTGTCATTTTAGATGCATTTAGTCTAACCAGCAGAGGGCGCTCATAGACTTTAATTCAACTCCTTTAGCATTACGAAAACATTTAAATTGCTTACATCAAATAACAATAGTGGAGTAAATAAGTAGTATTAACAAATCAAATAGAACAATAGTGCAATAATATATATATATCCCTATTAAACTAATAAAATCCTATTATGCAAAATAGGCATTTTGGTTGACGGTAAAGTCAGATTTAGTTGTTTTTGGCATGTTAGTAGTAGGTTGACCTGATTGCATGCAGCCTGCTGTGGTTAAACAGCACTAGTCTGGTTGTATTTGCACTGGTTGTTGGTGGAGCCTCGGTTGAAGCCGAACAGCTGGAGCATGTGTGCAGCAGATGCATGCTGGGACAGCAGCTTCCGGAGCCGCAGGGGCCTGTCGTCGGGATGACGTCACAAACCTGGTGAGTTCACCGCTCGCGCATCTGTTGTGTCCTCTGGATCACTAGTGCACGAGAGTGTCTCATCATCTGCATCTACACGAAATACCCAGAGCATCAAGACATCATGATTAAAGAAGACCGTAGTACTGTTGTTTTGTAGTATGCATTACAAGATCATCATAATTTGACTTTAAGTATACATTGACATTTTAAAGTCCTTTACAATCAATCAATAAATAACCATGGTAAACACCAGCTTATACACTGACGCTATGGTGCTTCTGATGCTGCAGTTGCAGTGTAATTTTAGCATTATTGATATACTATTATAGTTTCGGGAGATATTTTGAATTCAATTTTACTTTTAGATTTTGTGTTTTCACTTTAATTTTGGTTAAAGTTTTAGTAACCGTGTTGTGTGTGTTTGTCAATTTAAAAAAAAATTAGTCTGTAGTTTTTTAGAAATTTGTCTTTATTAGTTTTAGTTTTAGCCGTTTTATGACTTATTTCCGCCGTGATAAAAAAAATAGAGATAAAAGAGATAAAAACTAGCAATTCTGAGAAGAAAAGTCCAGATAATGAAATATAAACTCAAAACTGCGGAGAAAAAAACAGAATTTGTGAAATGTATAGGATATATATATATTAAATAGATTAATCGCATCCAAAATAAAAGTTTGTTTACATAATATATGTGTGTACCGTATATATTTATATGCATATATAAATACATCATGTTTCTTAAGGCCTACACACATATATATTATGTAAACACAAACATTTATTTTGGATGTGATTAATCGATTTGACAGCATTAATATATAGGCCTATATATATATATATATATATATACAGGGTTATATGTTTCTTACAAGTCCCAAGTAAATAAAAAGGTCTCTAGATATATTGTTTTTCTTTATTAAATATATTAAAATGTATGCAATTATGTGTTTAGTTTTAATGAAGAGGTTTGTTTGAATCATTAATGAATCATAAAATTGAGCAATAGTCTGCTTGACTCGGCAAACACCTCTATGTATTGGCCTATTTACAGTTTTTGAGGGAAACTGTAGTTAACATGGCCAATTTTTGTAATTTGACTCATGAATAATCAAAAGAACGATTAGTGGGTTATAAATGTTCTGAGCTGTACGTGTTGCTCATCTAGTGGCCTTTTATAAATGAGCAGAGAGAGTGAATCGCAGTGTTTAGTGCTTTAGAACTGAATGCTGAACGAGAAAATCAGACAAGTGATCTACAAAGTTAGGCTGAATTTGGTCACTTCTGGAGTGCGATTTGAAGTGTTGAAGGGCGATTAGTGGGTTATAAATGTTCTGAGCTGTACGTGTTGCTCATCTAGTGGCCTTTTATAAATGAGCAGAGAGAGTGAATCGCAGTGTTTAGTGCTTTAGAACTGAATGCTGAACGAGAAAATCAGACAAGTGATCTACAAAGTTAGGCTGAATTTGGTCACTTCTGGAGTGCGATTTGAAGTGTTGAAGGGTATTAAAGCCTTGCTAGGTGGTTGCTATGGTGATCTGAGTGGTTGCTAGGGTGTTGTTAGGTGGATACAGTAGTTAGTCAGAACAGGCTCTGATTGTGACTTGGTGCAAAAGCAGTATGTTTGCTTTATCAGGCTGACAGAAATATGTGCAATAGGAATGCAGATGCTGAATGCAGATTCCTCAGAGCTGAAAGTTGATCTTAACTCAATTATTAATAGCGAGGCGAGAGACAGTGCGGTTCTCGGATGATCGCATCTCCCATCTCTGGATCTTTTGCTTTAGTCGAATAAGTGGGTTTCCTTCAGGTCCGTATTCGGAACGTTCGTCTCATTGTCTCTGGTGCCAGCGTTGCTAAGATACCGTCTCCTCCAGCATCCCGAGACGCCGAGGCTTTTGTCTGATGCTGCGGGACGCACGGAGAAACACGCCATGAGCAATTTGAGTTATATTTATTCGGAATACAAAAAGGCTTCGTCTGATAATCTCATTTGGGTTTCAAATAAAAACAGACATTTTATGCATAAGCATCTCGTTGCTCTTTTAGATCTGATCAAATGCACCCGATAGGGAGGGATTCTCCAACACCTTTTAAAGTTGTTATATAATCACTAACCATAACCATACACACAAACCACATCCTCTCACATGCACAAAACACACTTTGGTTCACAAAAAACATGTTTATGCTTAAGTGTTTTTAAAGATATTTCCTCTCCTTTTGATGCATGATGCATGTTATTAACCCTATAAAGCCTACTTTATAACATTTGATACACATATTTCTGATCAAAATTTTGCTAAACAAAACAACAACAACCTGTTGTACACAATCTGTTACATGCATTCTGTCGTCTGATTGATAGTTTAGACTTGTTTAGCAAGTAAAAGCTCTTTTAGTGTAATTGTACAAACTTTTTGCTGTCAAATCTTATTTTTATAAAGAGATCATAAGAATAACTTTGATATTGTTATCAGTATTTCCAGATGAACACTTACTGGACTGAAGCAGCTCAGCTTTACTTGATTCTCCATCAATCATGGTTTAGAGTCTCAAATCTGATCCTCAGGATCTTTTGAGGAGCGTTTGTTTCCAGAAGCTTTACTTTCACTGTTCCTCAGCGGAGGAATGATCTTCACAAGCCTCCAGAACATCTCACATCTTCTGAGGAGCCTTTATTTCTTCAGCTCTCAATCAGCATTGGATTGCATTGCATTTTATGTTTGGATCATTTCAATCTCATCTTACTGAGACAGATCATTGGAGATATAGAGTGACGGCTGATATTTATTACATTTTATGTAATTATCTACTATACTGTTATAAAGATCTCATTGATTTACATTACACGCATCAGAATTTCATAACTTTTTGGCCATATAAATTCCAGCATCTGCACCAAATGACATATTTTTGCTCAGTTTGGGCCTCTGAATAAAACTGAGCCGTTTTTTTCCTCCATATTCTCAGACTATATGAGCCATAAAAGCCTGTAAGTGCTCAACAAAAACACATGCAATATTTTTTATTTTATTTATGTTTTTTATTTTTGATTAATATTTTATTTATATTTAAATTTGTATTATATATATATTTATATATTCAATAAGATGTTCCATTTCAAAAAATTATTTTTTTCTGACTATCACTTCATATGTCAGCCATTATAGGGTTAATTGTACTATTATCACTGTTTTTCTTTTAGCTATTTGTGATCAGAACAGACCTGCTGACAATTCTCTTAGAGGTTCAGGTCATCCTGTTTGACCTCTTCTGTTTCTTCTGTTATCTGACACTGAACGCACTTTACCAGGTGGATTCTCCCTCCCTGAACACACACACATCTCTTTAAAAACCAGGAATGGCCCCAGCCGTCATAAGCGTTTGTGCTGGCGGTCAGAGCGCTGCTTCAGCAGAGGCTTTATCCTCGCTGGATTCGCAGCAGATAAAAGAAGTGCTGTGGCCGAGCTCTCTTTCAGCTCAGGGATTTAAACAGCATTAGCGCAGACATAGCACAGCACAATACAATAGCACACGTTTGACCGCTTCAGCCTCTGACTATCAAACACACTCATACTGTGTGGATTCACAGCACTGGGCTTTTGTGATGGTTATAAATAGCAGATGAGTTGCTAAATGAGGTCATTATTAGCTGCCGACTGCGCTTTCCTACTCTCTGCGGTCCACGTTGAAACGAGCAGGCTGTGGTTCCGTCGTCCATTTGCTCCACTGAATAGTACGTGTGTAGGTGACTAAACCACTTTTGATTCAGTCATCCTGAATCATGCCTGTCAGCCTCATGTCATTTCCAGCTTTTTGCTAAATTGCTCTAGCATTACTTTTACTGTTGCTCATCAGTGTTGGGGGTGACGCATTACAAGTAACGCGAGTTACGTAATCAGATTACTTTTTTCAAGTAACTAGTAAAGTAACGCATTACTTTTTAATTTACAAGAGAATATCTGAGTTACTTTTTCAAATAAGTAACGCAAGTTACTTTTTTCCCCCAATTTATTGACTGACAGCTCTCCTGTCCCCATGTTGAGAGAAATCAGAAGATATTACTGTAGTTCTAAAATAAATATGAATATACATTAATTCATCTCACTCACAAAAAAATAAACAGATTCAGTATTCCTCAAAATGAATAAAAATAATGCAACTCAGAATATGACGCAAACCTGCAATAATTAAATGTTAAAAAACACAAATATCCTTTATGTATTTAATCCCATTCTATTAACCAATGTCTTTGCTTCTGACCTTCGATGATCCAGTTCAACCATACTAATAAGCAAAAATTACTCTAGAAAAACATTTGTGTGTTTTTTTTTATTGCTGAAGTGTGTTGAAATTTCTTCTTCTGCATTCTACTGTACAGACGTAAATTTACTTTCCCTTCAGCCCGAGGCTTATTCATTTCACTTTTGGTGTGAAAAGGCTTTTATATTTGCCAAAAATATAACGTTTTTATTTTCAAAACAAACAAGCAAGCTCTGTCCAGATTTAAAAAGTAACGCAAAAGTAACGTAACGCATTACTTTCCATAAAAAGTAACTAAGTAACATAATTAGTTACTTTTTTACGGAGGCTTTTATATTTGCCAAAAATAGAACTTTTTTATTTTAAAAACAAACAAGCAAGCCCTGTCCAGATTTAAAAAGTAATGCAACGCATTACTTTCCATAAAAGTAACTAAGTAACGGAATTAGTTACTTTTTTATGGAGTAATGCAATATTGTAATGCATTACTTTTAAAAGTAGCTTTCCCCAACACTGTTGCTCATACTGAGAGTTAGTGATTCAAGCAGGGAACCTTCTCAGAACTTTGGCTAACGTTCTGTCAAGGTTCTCTCAAAGTTACGAACAAACATTCTTCCAGTAACGTGAATAGAACGTTCATTCAAAGTTATCCGGTCTTTAATAATGTTCTCAAAATGTCTACACAAAAACATTATTTAAACATTTCTACTTTTTTTCTGAAACATTTTAGTTGGACGTTCAGCTAACAGTTTTTAAATGTTACTACTTGTTTCAGAACATTCAAAGAACATTCGAAAGTAACGTTCCATAATGTTTGCAAAAGGATAAAATGGAATGTTCCCTTCACGTTTGTCTCACCAAGAAAAAAAAACGTTTTTAAAACATTGAAAAAACTGGAAGTTTTAAACTTTCAGAGAACGTTCAGAAATAACGTTTTCATAACTTAATAGGAACGTTAGCAAAATGTTCTTAGAACCCAGCTTGGAGAACATCCTCAGTACTTTGGCTAACGTTCTGTCATGGTTCTCTAAAATGTATGAACAGTAACATTAATATAATGTTCGTTTAAAGTTATCTCACAGCTGACAAAATAAGTTCTAAGAACATTTTGCTAACGTTCACAACCAGTTCTTTTAAAAACATGTTTTTTCTTGGTTATTCAAACTTTAAGGGAAAATTTCATTTTATAATTTTGCAAACGTTCTGTGAATGTTACTTTAGAATGTTCTCAGAACGTTTTGAAACAAGCAGTAACATTTTAAAAAACGTTTAGTCCTACTAAAACGTTCAAAATATATATATATATAAAAAACGTTTTTCTGCTAACGTTTTGAGAACATTATTAAAGACCAGATAACTATGAACAAACATTCTGTTAACATTACTCTTCTTACGCTTGAGAGAACATTGCCAGAATATTAGCCAAAGGTCTGAGAATGTTTCTTGTTAGCATGGGCTGGTTTTTAATAATATCCTCAAAACATTAGCACAAAAACACTCACATCATTTTTGGGACGTTTTTAACTGAAACATTTCACTTGGACGTTCATCTAATGCTTTTTAAATGTTACTACTTGTTTCAGAACATTCTAAGTACAATCAAAAGTATAACATTCCCATAATGTTTGCAAAACAATAAAAATGGAATACTCATTTAATGTTCGCATAACCAAGAAAAAACATTTTGAACTTTCAGCGACCATTCAGAAATAATGTTTTTATAACTTAATTGGAACATTCGCATAACATTCCTAGAACATATTTTTGTTAGCCTTAAAGGAGATCTGAGCCCAGAACATCATCTAAACCACCCTAGAATTGCTCTAAAAACCTCATTTGCCTCAAGACGGCAAATTTTACATGGGCGAGCGTCACTCATGTGTTCACATTTATATTTCAACGTGACGAAAAATGACTCAAGTCATCTTTTGGATCCAAAAAAGACAAATGATTATGCTTTCCTGGTCTTGTGAATCAGTTGGAGTCATGTTGCTAATCTCTCTCTCTCTTCGAGTTGCACGCTGGGCTTCATTGTGAGTGAATTAGAGTGGTTTGTTCATTTCTCTGCTGGACAGTGACTCTCTGTACCTTCAGCTCTTCAAATGACACGCAGGCAGTGGAAGGAGAGCAAAGCGTTCTCCTGTGTCACTTCACATTTGTCTCTCCCCCGTCTTTTGCTTAGGAATAGAGAGAGTGGGTGAGCCAGAAAGACACAAAGAAATAAAGAGAAATCTGAGCCAGATACTGGCTGGCACAGACAAGATGGCAAGAGAGAGTGAATCTCCACGGGCAGCTCGGATCATGAAACGCACAATATTGCACATTCTGCCCACCTAAAACAAAAAAAGAAACTGAATGTCAATCCATCTATTCTTCTGCATGTTCAAGCTCTTTCGGCCTGTTGATTCAGACAAGAGCAGATCTCTGGAAGACCTCGTGATATCAAAATGGGAGTTCTGTTGCATAGTTCGTCTAGTTTTTAATATGTTTGTTTATCATATTCATCATTATTTTTCTGAACGGATCACTGAATCAGTGAGTTGTTTGCTCGATAACAGCTGCAATCGGATCAGTCGAATTCACGAATTAATCTCTCAGTGTCGTGTGAACCGATCCGACAGGTTTGTAGAAAAGATTCGGCTCATAAGATTTTCATAGTTTATTAATAAATAGCTTGTTTTAAGATGTTTTTTGTTTACTTGTTTGAAAAAGAATCTGATATGTTTGTGTTGCCACTTGACGTCTAACTGTGACATTAACATGCTGTGCAGAAAACAACTATTTGCCCATTAATTAGTCCATAATTAACACCTCAGAAATAGGTTGATTCATCATGTGGCATATGGACTTTGCAGACTAAATGTATTATTCATGGCAAACAGTTTTAATATGTTTGTTTATCATATTCATCATTATTTTTCTGAACGGATCACTGAATCAGTGAGTTGTTTGCTCGATAACAGCTGCAATCGGATCAGTCGAATTCACGAATGAATCTCTCAGTGTCGTGTGAACCGATCCGACAGGTTTGTAGAAAAGATTCGGCTCATAAGATTTTCATCGTTTATTAATAAATAGCTTGTTTTAAGATGTTTTTTGTTTACTTGTTTGAAAAAGAATCTGATATGTTTGTGTTGCCACTTGACGTCTAACTGTGACATTAACATGCTGTGCAGAAAACAACTATTTGCCCATTAATTAGTCCATAATTAACACCTCAGAAATAGGTTGATTCATCATGTGGCATATGGACTTTGCAGACTAAATGTATTATTCATGGCAAACAGAAAAGACTCCGGTGTGAAGGACTCTTTGAATGCTGATGCCGACAGCTATTTTGAGCCCAGTCTTCATGAGAGAATACTCCATACGGCTGCTGAGCTGCTTCATCAAACAGATCTGTGTTTGTTGAGCATTTTAAGACCTATATAGAGGAAGGAAGTCAATAAGTGTGCATAGGAGGTCAGCAGCCGGAGCGAGAAGCGTGTGAGAGTACAAAAACCAAATCTGCATGAATAAGTCATGAGGTGTTGGCCGGTGAGCCGAGGTTTGACGTCTCACAGCATCTACAGGGGAAACACCATCTGATCCAGCAGAAATAACCACAGCCACCCCCAGCCCTCCTCTGTGCTGCTCCAGCCCACACTGAACTCCAGCAGCCAAAACTATCGGCCAAAGTCTGTTTAGCAAACACTGAAGTCCATCTATCCACTTGAGAAAGCTGAGGAGTGAAGGTTTGGCTAGTTAGCATGAACCAATTAGCCCCTGCTAAAGCCAATGTAATAGCTATACCATCTGACTGCAAAATGTATAATAAAATCTATTTTTATTCCAAGCAACATACTGAAATATTTCATTCTCTATGTTTTTATTATATTTTATTTTTATCTTATTTGTTGTTTTAATTTATTTTACCACTTGAAAGCTCATTATTTATATTTATTTTATAGCACTTGAATGCCATTTGTTATTTTATTTTATTTTATTATTTGATTTGATTTGATTTTGGTCTAGCTAATTCCCATGTGTGTTCTCAGGTCACTTGCTTGAATGCTCATCATTTATATTTTAATTTATTTGTTGTTTTATTTTTTATTTTTTATTTGTTACTGTATTTTGCTATTTTATTTTATTTGTTGCTTTAATTTATTTTAGCATTTGAAAGCTCATTATATTTATATGTATTTGTATTTTATTTTTATTCATCCAGTCTGGCGGGGGAATCCTGTTTACACTCTAGCTCTTCTTCAGAGGGCTGTCGCCATTTGAACACATGCCATCTTCCTCATTCTGCTTCTTTGCAGATGTGCAGATACACAAAGGTGTGATGTTTCCACGCCTCCCACCTGCAGTGCATTAAAACCCCCTGGAAATGTTTCAGGAGGGGGTGGATGGAGACCTTCCTGTTGTGTTTTTGCAGTGGGCGCTCTGTGCATGGATTAGGTTGCACTGAGGGCCGTGTAACATCCGTGTAGCATCTGTATATTACTTTCAGCCCTTGGTATGTGTATTGTACAAATCATGAAGGCCTGTTTAACTCACACTGATCAGGTGTTTTGCACCTATATGTCTATGAAGCATGTGTTTGGGTGAACACTCGTCTCTTATGTAACCCTGTCACTGAGTTACAGTGTGAGAGTGTTACACAGATACAGCCGCTGACAGGTTAACTGTGTCTCTGTCACGGCATTAATTTTTTAAAAACTGTGGGCATCTATATGTCAGCTACGCTTACTGTCAGCAGGATATCGAGTGGGCAGGGTTGAAGTCTCAGCGCTAGATGATAGTTACAGAGGAATAATAAAGGGTGAGAGGGCAACACGCGCTTTCATTCCCCGAGTCTCAGATGCTATTAGCTGAAATATTCAGTTTATAGAGTTCATGCATTTCTGTCATCATTAACTCACTCTAAAACAGCGCACAAGACATATGGACTACTTTAAGGATGCTTGAATGGTCCATTTCTGGAGCTTGACAATGCCTGAATCCCATCCGATTTCATCTGAGAAATTCCTTTAAAGGGACAGTTCACCCAAAAAATTAAAATTCTGTCATTTACTCACCCTGAAGTTGTTCTAAGCCTGCATGAGTTTCTTTCTTCTGTTCAACACAAAAGAAGATGCTTTCAAGAATGCTGGTAATCAAACAGTTGACGGTAGCCATTGACTTCCATAGTATTTTGTTCCTTACTATGGAAGCCAATGGCTACCGCCAACTGTTTGGTCAGCAGAAGAAAAAAATACAGGTTTGGAACAACCTCAGGGTGAGTAAATGATGACAGAGTTTTCTTGTTATTGCACATCTGGCTGTCTTTATATTGTTTTATCGAGGGATTGTACAGGTTCGAGTAGCAACGGGCTTCTTCACACAACCTGCGCATGCGCAGTTGGTACTTTTGTAGCCTACTGACACAAAAAATAGGAGGCACGCGGATGTCTGCGCAGAGCCTCCGCGCACACTCTCCGATGACGATTTTTACGTCACGCATACCATAGCGGACCCTAGCGGACTCGCGCACGCGGAAAGTATAACACAGGCTTAACAGGGAATGTTCTCAGAACGTTCTGGAAAGGTTCTCTCAAAGTTATGAACAAATGTCCTTCCAGTAATAATAGAATGTTCATTTAAAGTTATCTGGTCTTTAATAATGTTCTAAAAACACAAAAACAAAACAAAACCGTATTTGTACATCATTCATGGGACATTTTTTCGCGTTTGATGTTCTTCTAACGTTTTTTAAATGTCACCACTTGTTTCAGAATGCTCAGGGAACATTCAAATGTAACATACAATGATCAAATGGAATGTTCATACAACCAAGAATTTTTGTTTAAACATTCAAAAAACTGGACATTCAGAAAACATCCAAAAATAACGTTTGTTAGGAAAATGGCTAACTTATTTGTTAGCTGGGAGTCTGTCTGCAGTGAACCGGATGCTGATTAAAAGGTCATGTGTAGGTTATTAAATATCAGCTGTCTCACCATGAACACATTCACCATGAACATCCTCCCCTGAATTAAGGAAACGGCTTGTTTTTCTCCAGATGATGTGATCCCAGCTAACAAAATAAGAACATTTCAGGTTGTTATTTCTGAGTGTTCTATGAACATTCAAAACAGTTTTTAAATGCTTAAAAACGGTATGTAAAGATTAGAGAAAACATTAAGGGAACTTTCCATTTGATCATTTTGCAAACATTATGGGAAAGTTACTTTTGACTGTTCTCTGAACCATCTTCTATTAACATTACTAGCTGATATCTCTGCATTTGTATTTATTAAGAATACTTAGTTATGCAATTATATCTCTTATTAAAGGATATCATAATGTTATTTCTGAGTGTTCTATGAACATTCAAAACAGTTTTTAAATGCTTAAAAATGGTATGTAAAGATTAGAGAAAACATTAAGGGAACTTTCCATTTGATCATTTTGCATGAACATTATGGGAAAGTTACTTTTGACTGTTCTCTGAACCATCTTCTATTAACATTACTAGCTGATATCTCTGCATTTGTATTTATTAAGAATACTTAGTTATGCAATTATATCTCTTATTAAAGGATATCATGCATGTCTCTTCAGGTTTAAATAATAATCTCTAAGCTGCAATATTCAGGCCGCCATTTTTGTCTCTGATCTAAGATTCTAGGCTCATTTGCATATCATAAGCTGATTAAAAGGCTAAGGAAAATGTGCAAAATAAATAAAACATTATAAGTAAGTAAATAAATAAATAGGTGTGCACTGACTTCATCTCTCCTGATCTTTAGTATCATTTTCTTCTGTTTTAATGTTGCATGGTGTTTTTTTTGCAGTCCGTTTGGTGTGAGGCTCTTTCCTCAAAGCCTTTATAATATTTAAAGATGCCTATAAACTCAACTTTTCTTTCCTTTGTCTGTTTTGTAGTACTTTTGTTTTTTCTTCTCCACTTTTTTCCAGTTCCACACCTTTTATAAAGAGAGCAACAATAGACGAGTGTCAGAGATTGCTGCGGCTCAATGAGATCAAGTCAAACGTTTTAGGTTTTATAGAAACACTTCCAAAACCTTCTGATAAACTGTGATATCAAAATATCAAGGTTTATTAATATTCACAGTTTAATGCTGCACTCTCTGACTGAGTTTTTCTGATGGAAATCAGTGCCATTCGGTGCAAAACAACCTCAATTTCTAAGCCAAGTCGTTTTTGCTCAGGTTTCTGGCATTCCAGTTTTTTCCTTTTCTTCTAAGCCCACAGAACAATGACTCTATTTATATTCTTACAAATTTGATAGCACCCAGGAATGCTTTAACACATTGCATACCCAGAAATTATAGGAAATTTTCACAGAATTAATTTTAACAAAATGCTTCAAAGTTTGTTTTGTCAGACAGACATAGATAGATAGATAGATAGATAGATGTTTTAGTTTAAAAATATTTCGTGGCAAAAGCTTTGGCGGGAACCTCCACCCCAGCCCGCTCTAAAACAATGGCATTCCCCCCTAAACCATTTCCGGCAGCCCCTCCCTTTGCACTCGCCGTCGTCCTGGTGGCATATTTCAGACTCCTACTATGACCAAGGCTTCGCTCATGAATATTAATTAGCTAACGTGAAAGACGCTAACCAATGAGAATAGCCCGAACATCGCTGTGCGTAATTAATATTCATGAGTCCCGCCTTCGCCGTAGTAGGATTAGTGAAGCGCGACCTGTGTTACGTGCTGACGCCAGATGTATATGAGCGCACGCGGCGGGATCTTTTTCCCTTTTAGCGCCATCAGAGCGGGAGACTCGCGCTGTTCACTGCGCAGCAGCACCGCCGACTCAGACGGACCTCTACACATCGGGTTCTCGGTAAGAGCACATACCGCCGAGGGGCTGTTTATGAACCTCTTTTTGTGCACACCAGAAGATAAACTAGTACTTAAGTCGAGATATAACACGAATCGAGACATCAGAATGGGATGTTTCAGTTAACGTTAGCTCGCAAGCTAACCGCTCAGTCAGTCAGTAGCCATTGAGACAGACTCCTCCATGATGGAGATGAAAATGGCTGGTCGATTTTTTAATTCAGGTTTAGCCGTTAAACAGACAAACCAAACTGGGGTTTTAATGTTTAAACGTTTGTTTGATTGGTTACAATAGTTGGAAACGGGCGTATTTTCTCATGTTGGGAGGATGATGACGACGATGATGATCTGGCGGGTAACGGTTTTTTTTTTTGGTGTCTGATCACGTTGTCGGAAAAATGGAAATAAAACCGGTTTATTTAACTAATCAGTCGGTTTTAGTGAGAATCTGACGTGGAGACGTAAATATGGCCCATGTTTGAGCAAGAGGATAAAATGATCTGATGTCTTTACGCATGCTAGTTTAAATTCAGTTTAGCGTGTTTTTCCTGACAAGCTTGAATCTGAAGCGCTTTGGTAATGTTATCAGTCTCCTCTAGTTAGGATGGGTTGGTTATGAGGAGGCTGTGCTGCTAACGGGTTTAGCCGGTGGGTCTGTGGAGGAAACACGTGGTGATGTGGCCTGGTGAATTGACCACTCCACTGACCCGTGGATCAAATCCAAGATCATTAACCCAGTTTAAGAGTTAAACATCTGTTTTAGATAGTAGCTGTAGCAATGCCTGGACATAGTTGGTTAGTTTGAGGTTTAATTAGTCACATCTGTATGAAATGTGGCTGGTGGGTTGCCAGAGGCTCTTGTTGAATTGAATAAGGCTGTTAACTGAAGTCAGCCAGTATACCATATTTCATCCCATTTATATTGTATATTTCTTACTGACTTATTTTTGTGAGTCATGTTACTGTCGTTGATAGACACCTTTCTTTTTTTTTTTTTTTAAAGATGGAGTGTTTTTTGCATTAGAGTTTGATCAATTTTAAAGGGGTGCTATTATGCTTTTTCACTTTTTCAACTTTTGTTAGTCTGTAATGTTGAGGTTTGAGCATAAAAAAGTTCTGCAAAGTTACAAAGCTCAAAGTCCACTTCAAAAGGAGATATTTTATTTAACAGAAATCACTTTTCAAAAACTACAACGAACGACTCGTTTGGACTACAACGCATATTTTCCGGGATTTGTGATATCACAAATATCGACGAATGGGACGAGACCTGGTTGAGCTGCACTAGAGAAGGCAAACTATTCCAGCCATTCATGCCAGACTGGGGAGAGAGGTTTTGTAATAATGTAAAATATGTGAAAAATTGTTTTTCGAACAACCTAGTATGAGAGCCTGTTCTAGTAGACTCCCAAAACAAAATCAAGACTTTGTAAAAGAGCATAATAGGACCCCTTTAATAGAAAACATCTTTATAAATGTTTAAAATATTTATGTAAATAATAAATAAAATATATATTTAAAAGAAAATATAATAATTTATTAGTAGTAGATATAATATTAGTAAATTCAGGACATTTTTTGTTTTGTTTAACTTCCAGTCATTTCTATGTTGGAAAGGCATAACCAAAACGTTGTGTTATCACAGCGATATTGCGTTATTTTCCCCAGAGTTGAAAATGAGAATGACAGGTTAAGTAAAAAATTTTAAATATCAGTTGAACTTATTATATGTCTATCTCTGCTTCCTTTTGAACATTTTTCATGAATTGATGACAAGATTGGGCTTCTTGCGTTCATGTAAAACCGGTGAATTTTTAAAGTTTTTAGGTGTGGGAAAAGTCATGCACGTCTAGTCTACATTGTAGACCTGAAATTGCTATTGAGTGCAATCGTTATGTGAAAAAGTCACAACTGACTGGAATGATGCTTGACGGAGTCTTGGAAATGTGTTTGTTATAAGGTTTGGGAAGTCTAAAGAGGTTTTAACAAGTGCATTGAACCTTTGCTCCCAGGTCAGCTAGATTTTGTAAGGTTTAAAGGCTTGCCTTCAGCTTTCACTGCTGAAAAATGGTTATCAGAGTCTAGAGGAAATGTGCCAGGAACTTTGTCCTGGTATTGTGACGTCTTGTTGTGAAATAAGATGATCTGATGCTGCCATGGTTTTGGAAACTCTCGTATGTCTGTAATGACAGGTTTCAGATGATCTTGACGCAGACAGAAAGAGAAAGAGATTAACCTTCAAATCTGTCAAGAATGGATGCTGCCAGGGCAATGTCAGGTCTTCATGTTATCGATCTCCTACAGGCGAAGAGCAGAGTAGACTGAGAACATTCTGTCTGTAGCAATCAGCTCGTGAATGAATGAAGTTGCTCGCTCTTGCCGCTGGAGGTCTGGATGTGGGCGTCTGAGCCCGTGTTTGATCCGACTGTGCGTTGGAGTTTGCTTGTATGCAGGTCGGGCCCTGACAAATGTATCCAGTCAGATTCAGAGCTGAAGATAGTGGTTCACACCTTTTGATTTTTATAGCTAATCTATCACGTAAAAACCCCAGGGGTTGAATTTCTAATCTAACATTGAATTTTTCTATCACGAGGATGGCAGTGTACATGTTTCAATACATTTGCACCATCAAAATGATATATCTGGATGCTTCTGTTATGCATCTAAATAGTTAAACTTTTGCATATTGGCTGCCTGAATCATCCTAATACAGTCACCTGACCAGCAAGACCATCAGCGACCGAATTTAGCTTGAGGCTGTTGAACATAATGGACAGTATTAACATTTTCCTTTCTGATTTTTCCTCTAGGAAACAAAACGGTGAAACAACATGGCAGATCTTGACAAGTAAGTGCATGTTTGCCTATTAAAGAGCTTTTATTTCTGACATGTCAGTAAAATCATCTCATTTCCCAGTTTGACAGCTTTATTGGATTGGCGGCCCTTCACATTCCCAGCTAAAATTGCTTTATGCCTGTTGTTTGTGTGGGAAATGGTGCTTTAACGCCCCTTTTTGCTGATTTTTGATTAGCCCTCACATGACCAGTGAACTCATCAAAACACCCCAATCCGGTCCTAACCTCTTTCCTCCCTGTGAGAGATGACCTAGGGCCAGCAACACATCGTCTGCATGCTTTCAC
This sequence comes from Sinocyclocheilus rhinocerous, assembly GCF_001515625.1. NCBI lineage: Eukaryota > Metazoa > Chordata > Actinopteri > Cypriniformes > Cyprinidae > Sinocyclocheilus > Sinocyclocheilus rhinocerous. The sequence continues at coordinate 294,633 of NW_015664010.1, forward strand.
GCTTTGCGTGGTATCCCAAGCGTCTATGCTATGCCAAACACATGTTTGCAACTCTACAACCCTAGTTCACTCACTCAACACTTCTGTGACACGAGCAATACACCTGTTGCTCACCACAGGAACTTCCTGTCTTTTAAGAGCGCCGTAGATGTGATGCTGTTTCACATGCACCTGCATTTTCAGCCAAAATGACAACTGAGGTGTTTTTACACAGTCAAGTTAAAGCTGCTCTGTGCCTGCTCACAATTTAGTGTTAAGATGCAAAGCTGCATAGAAGCCAGACTAAATTATGCCTGCTTTGACCCAGCTCAGCCCCTAGTATCAAAGTATACTGTAATTGCTTTATTCCTGTTAAAGGCACAATTTGTAATTTTCGCTGCTGGAGGGTGCATATTCAAAATAAACAAATAGACAAAGGCCCTTCTCATTTCCCGTGTAAACGAGGTTGACCAGTAGTTGGTTTTGCCAATACTAAATATGGACAATAACAAGGGAAATCGCATGTAATATGAATGAAAACCTTCCACTTAATGTAAAATAGTACTGAACTTCATTACAGAATTAACAATAATAACTTAACCATGAGAATATTTTGTAATTAAATTAAAATAAAAATTTTTTTTTGGTCATATGAAATCTAACATCTAAATGTACAAGAAATGGTAAGGGGAAAAATGGGATGTAAAATCATCATAGGTTGCAGTGATTTCTGATTCTTGAAACCATAGCTTATTCAAAAACCATGATAAAACCGCATTGTTTGATCACTAAAGATGTTAAATGCTAAGTAGATACCAGTAGCCACTCAAACTCAAATTTCTTTTAGCAAGTTACTTGAAACAAACTGATTGGCTAAAATGAATCAGATTTCCCAGCACTGCCTCCATCAGTGAGTTTATAGTGCGTTTTTACTGTCTAGAGTCTCTTTGCTCTGATTTTCTTCACTAGGCCGCTGTGGATTCTGGATTCTTATTGCCGACTGTCATTAGGAAAAGGCTATGCACACGTTTGCACTGGCACTTTTCGTGTTGGGTAACAGGATATCAGTCCGTAACCTCCGTGACCTCAGCTGTGTTTAGGCAGAACCACAAGTATTCGATTCGTGCTCACTATTTAAAGATTGCTTCAGGCACGCTGACCTTGCCTTTGTTTGCTACGGTTTATTTTTGGGATGAAAATGCCATCTTTTTTTGACCCTTGGTGAAGAAGGTGCCCTAGATCTGAGAGACGCATTACAGGGTTGAGGATTAAAAAAAAATTATAATTTTTAATAGATTCAAATTTTGTTTTTTTTTACATTTATTATTTATTTTAAGTTTTTATAATTTCTTTGGAATTATTTTTTGTTTTCATATTTATTTTTTTATTACTATGTTTTTTAGATTTTTATATTAGCACATTATTTTCTTTTTTATTGTTTGTTATATTGGCTGTTTCTTTTACTTCTATAGATAGAGTTGTCAATATTGTAGGTAATCATGATTAAATTTCAATTTAAAGTACTTTACTGGCATGCTTAAGTTGTCTGGATAATATAGATATCAGTCTCCGCCCTTCGTCATTCTTTGGTACTTCTGTGATACTGAGTGTAATTTGTAATGCTTCCTGATGTGACTGTCAGGTTATGGGTGTTCGCTTTGATTTTAGCACGTCAGCTGACGATGCAGATGATGCAGAACCCTCAGATTCTTGCGGCGCTGCAGGAGAGGTTGGATGGGCTCGTGGGATCTCCCTCAGGGTACATGGAGAGGTACGTGCCCACGCAGAGCACAACTTCAAATAGCCCCTTTGTTTCCCATTGGCTGCATCTAATTTCCCTACTTTGCCAACACCGACTGAATTAAATGTTTCTAAATTTGGCCCAGTCCTGTTCCCTGATTTCTTTCTGCAAGGTGCCAACCAAATGTCAAGCATCTCTTTTTACTCATCCATACAAAACGATGATACTGAGTCATTCATGAATCATCAGCAGTGTGTCATTTGCACCGTGTGACGTTGTTTGTGGTGTCTGCGCAGCTTACCAAAGGTGGTGAAGAGACGCGTCAATGCCCTTAAGAACCTCCAGGTCAAATGCGCCCACATCGAAGCAAAGTTCTACGAAGAAGTGCACGAACTGGAGCGAAAATACGCCGCTTTGTATCAGCCCCTCTTCGACAAGGTGAGATTTAAAAACTGATGCTTTTCTTTGTCCTCCAGAATGAGAAACAGTGGGGTTGTTCTTTGAAAAGGTGCGGTTTAAGATGAAACGACTGTTGTGTGCTAGAAGGCGTGCGGTACAGTGCGTTAAAGCGGTTATATTGACCTGCTGCTTCAGCGTTTCCAACTGCAGCAAACACCAAGTGGTCAATCAAGGACACTAGAGGCAAACAGCAGCCAGAGAGATGTCTTACAGAGAATAAAACCTGAGCTGTAGCTGTTTATCCTCTCTTGTAGCTCTCGCTCGCGCTCCCAGTGGAACAGTTATGTCTGAGAGGCTCAATTAAAAGTTGGGGTCCTTCAAAATAAAACTTAAAACAAGTTTGCTGGCTTTGAGTCTTACAGTACAAATGTATTGTGTCAGCATAAAGTCTAGTCCATGTTGCAGTTTATTCTGGCCAAGAACTGAGCACTTGGGCAATGTTATTTTACTCCCATTGAGATGCTGTTATAGTTTTTAATATTTTGAATAAGACTTTACTTGTTTTCTGCTTTAATTTTAGTATGTGTGTGTACACACACACACACATACATACATACATACATACATATATATATGTATATGTATATGTATATGTGTATATATATATATGTATGCATGCATGCATGCATGCATATTTTGTTTTAGTACTTCAACTTATTTTAAGTTAGTTGCTAAGGCAAAATTTTATTTTTTAAAATTATTTTTCTTTAGTTTTTCTTTGAGATTTTGATCATTCTTTATAAATTAATTTTTTTAGTAAATGTTTTTATTTCAAGTAATAATTATTAATATCATTAATTTAAGTAATATTCTTTCAATTTTTTAATGTATTTAATTTAATTGTATTCCAAGTAATTTTGTTAATGTGTATTTTTCTTAGTAATATACATTTTTATTTATTTTTTTTGCTAATGACAAAAACCCTGCTTAGACATAATGATTCAGCTGATTTTCAGTGAGTCTATTTAAGTAGTTGGTTTAAATCATTATATTTAAGTAGTTTAGTTTTGATTTCTAAAAATGCCTCATTAATGTGAAAAACTGTCTTCAGCGGAGTGAAATCGTGAGAGCAGCATACGAACCCACAGATGAAGAGTGTGAGTGGAAACAAGATGAAGAGGAAGAGCTGACAGTAAGTAAGCAGGTACAGGTGATCCATACCTGCATGCTCTTCAAATACCACCTCATTTATATAGTGTTACATAATATACGGTGGTCAGTCATAGCTTGACTCTATATCTTGGTCTTTGTCTTCACCAGGAGGAAATGAAGGAAAAGGCCAAAGTGGAGGAAGAGAAGAAAGACGAGGAGAAGGAAGACCCTAAAGGAATCCCAGAGTTCTGGCTCACAGTTTTCAAGAACGTCGACCTTCTCAGCGAAATGTTGCAGGTAGGGAGAAAACGGCCGAACGCGGGCACACGAGGGAACGATTGTGAGTGTAGTGGTGTTCAAAAGCAGGTCATGCATCATGGGTATTTACAGCAGGAGATTTCTCTTTGCAAAGTGTCCTTACTGCCATCTTGTGGTTCAAAAGTGTCCCTTGCATCCTTTTTTTAGCTGAAGAAACGGGCATAGTGAAGCTATTTGCATCTAACTTTAATAATGCAACTTTTGTTCGGTTTTACTCACAATTGAATGTGTAATTTAATTATCACAATTTGATTGGGAAATGAAAGCTGGGTTGTTTAATGTCACTTACATTTTTGATAAATATAATTTTCTTTGGAACAGATGTGTCCAAATATCAAATTTGATTAAAGGCTGTAGGTCAAAAGTAAATGTTACATTATATCAACTTTATTATAATATATATAATATTATATTTAGCATTTATGTAATTTTAATTATAGAATTTAACTATTTAAATTTCTTTTTTTTACATTTGAATTCAAAAATATTAATTAAAAATGAAGATATGCTTCAATGGCATGTTTATTCCTATCAAAGGTCATCATGGGCCAACTTTGGCCCACGGGCCCTGGTTTGGGCATCTCTGCTTTAGAGAAATATACTTTCTGATGGGCATGACCAGGACAATCTTTTGACCTGAAAATATGGTTATAGCATTTTCCAGTGCTGGTAGATGTTGTAATTGCTCTTTTTCCACTGACAGGCATTAAAAAGTATACATGATTCTGCTAAAAGACAAGCAACATACAGTAAAAGTAGGTGAGTGACATACAGTAAATGACTTATTTTGTAGTAGATAAAGTAAATAGATAGTAAAAAATAATGTAGTATAAATAAATAAGCGTTTCATTAATATTGAGAATAATAATCATTCTCATGATCCAAATTTCAAAAGGTCGGTAAATATTCTATATAATTTTCCACATTTTAAGGTTTTATTTAATTTCATATAGCGGTACGGCATGCAAACACATTTCAGTCTCAGTGCACTTTTGGGTTTGCAGCCTGTCATTATTCTTATAAATTCTTATAAATCTTTCTTACATATCAATTCATATAAGATTCTAAGATTCAGGAGCAAACATCCTTTGTCCATATGAAAAATAATAAAGAAAAAGTTTGATGTGACAAAGAAAGTACCGTGATTAAGACTTTGAACATCTTTATCTCTTTAGATCTTAAAAAGGCATTTATAACATTCAGACGACCATGAGTCATGACTATAATTTTCTTTAGAACAGATGTGTCCAAACTTACACAGAGCCAAATATCAAATTTGATTAAAGGCTTGTAGGTCAAAAGTAAATGTTACATTATATCAACTTTATTATAATATATATAATATTATATTTAGCATTTATGTAATTTTAATTATAGAATTTAACTATTTAAATTTCTTTTTTTTACATTTGAATTCAAAAATATTAATTAAAAATGAAGATATGCTTCAATGGCATGTCCCCCCCCTTCTCTTGTGATATCAAAGGTCAAAATGTATATTAATTATATTATATCAATGTATTAAATATATTTAATTAAACAAATTACATTTTCTTAGATTTATATAATTTAATTTTAATTATAAAAGTTTAATTATATTTATTTATTAATTAGAAATGAAGATATGCTTCAATGGCATGTGGGCCCTGGTTTGGACGTCTCTGCTTTTGAATAATGTGCATTTTTATTTAAGGATATTTATGGAATTGATTTTGGTATTTAGAAGGATTTCATTTATTTTGTTTTTCCTGTCCAGGAACATGATGAACCAATCCTTAAGCACTTACAAGACATTAAAGTCAAATTCTCCGATGCGGGCCAGCCAATGGTGAGTCTGATATGTCTGGTGTCTTTGTCTCCTATCTGATGTCTTAATCTCACAGTTGACTCACAGTTTGGTCTCTTTTCAGAGTTTCACATTAGAGTTCCACTTTGAGCCCAATGATTTCTTCACAAACACAGTCCTGACAAAGACCTACAAAATGAGGTCTGAGCCAGACGAGTCGGATCCCTTCTCTTTCGACGGCCCAGAGATCATGGGCTGCACAGGGTACGGCTCAACATCTGACTTTCACTCTGCCTGTTAGCTTTGACGTTTGTTACATTAGAGGCTGACTGTG
>NW_015664010.1:300549-304218 GCF_001515625.1 Sinocyclocheilus rhinocerous
AGGTGCACAATCGACTGGAATAAGGGCAAGAACATCACGTTGAAAACCATTAAGAAGAAACAGAAACATAAGGGACGTGGCACAACCAGGACGGTCACAAAGACGGTCCCCAATGATTCATTCTTCAATTTCTTCTCTCCACCTGAAGGTAGAAAACCCTCAAACCTACCACATCACTGATTATCATCCATGCGACACATTTACATCATTATAGGAGCTAATCAAAGAATAGCATTTGCTGATCATAAGCTTTCTTTTCGTTACAGTTCCAGAAAGCGGCGAAATGGTGAGTAACTCATTTTATTCCAGGCCATGAACTTCATTAACTTTGTCACTTTAATCTAAATTTGGATATGCATGACCAGGACCTAAAACAAATTGGGCAAACAATGGATTTTTTATTATTATTGATGTTTAATAATAATAATATTATTATTAATAGTTATATTATTATTATTTAATTTTTTTTAAATCACTAATATTATTTATTTGAATGTATACAGTTAATATAAATAATAATAATTATTATTTTATATAACCGTACAATTACAATGCTAATATTTATGGTTGGGGTTTTTTTCCTTTGCTTTCAAATGTTAAACCATAGAGCTTTTATTTTGACTGAACTTTTGAAATGCTTCTCTTGTTGAAAACAGATTTATAAACGCTTCTCATTACAAGTTTGGCTCATGTTGCATTATTCAAGTTAATTTGATAATCGCGCTAAACCATATCGTGTTCTCATGCATTGTTAGAATTAATAAAAGAAGTTACCAGCCAACTGGCGAGTAACAGTTTCATACACTTGCTGTTTTTTACTCTCATTTGGTGCTTGGTGAGTGTTAGTTTTAGGCCCTGTGCATGACTGCTATATCAGCTTGGTGAACGACCTGATATTTTGGTTAGTAACCGTGAAGTCTCATGGTTGTAGATGAGTGTCTGATGGTTTGTTTTTGTGGCTGTTCAGGACGAGGACTCCGAGGCCGTGTTAGCAGCAGACTTTGAGATCGGTCACTTCATCCGCGAGCGTATCGTGCCCAGAGCGGTGCTGTACTTCACCGGCGAGGCCATCGAGGATGATGACGATGACGTGAGTGAACGGCACACATCCTCTGTCATGAAGTAAAACCATGCTTTATTTCCAAACGTCTGATCGCTGTGTTTCTGTTGTGTTTTTAGTATGATGAGGAGGGTGAGGAAGCCGACGATGAGGTTCGTCGTCTTCTGTTTGTCTGTTTTTATCAACGTTATTCCCCTGCATGTTTGTAAACTGACGTGTTTGTAATTGGCAGGAGGGGGAAGAGGAGGCTGACGAGGAGAACGATCCCGACTATGAGCCCAAGGTAAGAGTCCAGACGTCCACTGATGCTCCTTACAGCAGGCTGATACTGAGATCCTTGTTGTGCTTGCTTGTTGGGTTGCACAATTTTTGTCGTCTATATATCAGTATGGTTATATAGTAGTAGTAGTAGTAGTAGTAGTAGTAATAATGATGAATAATATTCTTATTAATAAAAATATAGAAATTAAATGAACAAAATATTACTTCACTGTTAAATTAAAAAAATTGAGTTTCAGAAATATATTCTTAAATGCTCAATTTAATATTACAGTGAAATAATGCAATAGTAATAACAATGATCATGTTTTTTCATATTTTCTTTAAAAATAAAAAATCTAAAAATGAATTGCGAAGTATTGCTATTGTAATATTTCACTGTAAAATAAAAAATGTAGTATTTAAGAAATTTTATTAAATGCTAAATCAGTTTAATTTTAAAGTGAGATTACAATAGTAATATTTAATTAAATTTTTATATTTAATAAAATCAGTGTAAAATTAAATGAACAGTGTTACTTTTGTAATTTCACTGTAAACTTAATCAATTTAGTATTTAAGAAATTATTGTTTTATTAAATGCTAAATTTGTTTAATTTTAAAGTGAGATTACAATAGTAATATTTTATTTAATTTTTATATTTAATAAAATCAATGTAAAATGAAATGAACAGTGTTACTTTTGTAATTTCACTGTAAACTTAATCAATTTAGTATTTAAGAAATTATTGTTTTATTAAATGCTAAATTTGTTTAATTTTAAAGTGAGATTACAATAGTAATATTTTATTTAATTTTTATACATCCTGTAACTTAGTGCAGTTTGGGGAAAATTGTAATGTTTAATTTCTTTGATTATGAAAATAAAATTTTTAATTGGAAAAAAAAAATAGATTTTTGTTTGTATATGCTGTCAATTATAGTTCTTAGATTGACAATCGGAATCTGCAAAAATTGGAATCGCAATCGGTGCATCTCTAATATGTGTGTGTGTATATCTTATATAAAATTAATACAAAGGTATATATCAACATGATGAAATAATCATTCATCAATCGGTACTTTTAATACTTGCGTACATTAGTAAAAGTATTTTTTAGATAGGAGTACTTAATGCGATCTGTGTACTTCGTCTACCACTGTAACTTTGAGAAGTGCTGGTCAAAGGTTGTGTGCAGGCGTTTGAGTTTCTGTGTGTGATTTATAGTTTTATCAAATTAAAAGGTAAAATGCTTGTGACATTATACTGTAAATTCAACTTATGACTAAGTTCCGCAGTTTCTTCATCACAGAAATCAAAGGGCCCTAAGACCCTTAATTAGTGGCCGTGTGATCTGATTGGCTGAAATGTGTACGGACCCAGAGCCTGAGCTGTTTTTACACTCGAAATGCATTTTGTGTGTATATAAATAACACTTCCTCCTCTTGGTGTTTTACAGAAGGATGCCAACCCTCCAGAGGAGTGCAAACAGCAGTGATGGTGTCGCCGCCACCTTCAGGATCCCCTACACTGTAACGGCTTCAAACAAACATAGTTACTTGCCGCCTTACAATGTTTTGTATTTTTCTTGGTAGAAATAATTGAAAAATTAAGGGTTTCGAGATTTTTGTTACAAAAAAAGAAAAAAAAAACAACTTATCTATCGAGAGCCGTGGCTCATGACGCATAGTATTTTACTAGACCGGTTTCTTTCGTTTTCCTTTTTCTCTGTAAAAATAGTTAGATGCAGAAAATCCCTCGAAGCATGACACTCGTTTCTTCACCGCTAAACTAGTTGGGTTCTCGTGAAGTCTTTTGTATTGCTCTTAGACAACAGCTGGGGAGAGACGGTTTACAGGAGAAGCGTCCGGAGAGATTCATTTGGTTAACATTCCACAAAAACATCACTATTTTCGGTTCGGAAGCCGTTTAAAGCTCGGTGGTGACTGATGTACATTCCACATCCATTCAGTCCACGCTCTGCTGCATGACTCGTTTCTTTTCTATGAGCACTTTGTATTTTCGTCATGTATCGGTAGCGTTTTTTTCTCATCGATTCAACCAATGCTTAACTTTCAACTGGCTTGCCGTTATTCAGGTAGGTTCTCTGCTTCACGCATCCCGGAATGCACTTACAACGATCCAAGCGACCTCATTGGAAGATTAGACTTTGAACAAGAGAACCTGATTGGAGGAGCCAGTTTAGTTAGTCTCTGATTGGCTGGTTTCTGAGCTCGGCCCTGAATGATGTTTGTGGTGAAACGCCACCTCTGTTTGGCAGGCCTATCACTGTGAAGGGGTGCGTCTGTCTCTGTGTGTGTGTGTGTGTGTGTGTGTGTGTGTGTGTGTG
>NW_015664010.1:305063-312941 GCF_001515625.1 Sinocyclocheilus rhinocerous
TGTGTATGTACAGAGGAAGGTCTTCGTCGTCTCTCACTCGTAGCGCAGCCCAGCAGGTCTGAAGCAGATAGAGCAATATTTTCACCCAGAAATCCCAAACGCCGCAGTATCCCGTGTCTCGTAGCCCGGCTCTGTGCTCACGTGTGGAGCAGGGCGTTCGGGTCGTCGGTCGGTCGGTTAGTTAGTTGTGTCTGAGCGGTTGAAGCAGCAGGGGTCTTTCTGGTTCCCCTCAGCAGCTGTTGTCAAAGCAAAATGCCATGCTACAAAATACTAATGTACTCAATAACTGTACGTGGATGTATATTCATGAAAAATAAATTGGTAAAATGTGCAAGCCTTGGTCGGTCTCATTCTGTTCAAGTGTAAAGCTTATTAGTTAAGGTTGTAATTTAAGCATCAGTTTTATGATTGGTTGTCAATAGGTAAATATTTGTAATGATTCAATGGCTCCACTAGGCGGCACCGTTGAGTTTAAGTTGCTTGTTAAATTTGACCACTCAAATTATCAATTCTGATTTCATTTAATAATAAAGTGCAACCATTTTTTGAGTGATGAAATAGGTCTGTTATTTCAAAAGATGGAGTTTAAAGATTAAATGTGTAATTGGTTTATATCATTAAATGTTGCTAAAAGTAACGATCATCTCAGTTGGTGAAAATTTGTAATGGAAGAGAAAAAAATTTGATTAATTACAAGAAAAAATTATATTGCACTTGTCTGATGATTTTATTATTTTGATTATTAATATTTGTATTGCGAAATCGACAGCATGCAATAGTTAATTTGAATCATAAACGTTAAATTAGGATAGTTTGATATCGAGTCTTGTTAATATATTACTAATGTTATAGTATTAAACGTTTTTATTTGTATTTTGAATCTTATTTTATATATATTTTTAATTTTACTAAAAAAATTAATTTTAGTAGTTTTGTTTTCGTTATTTTTAGTAGTCAGTGTATTCGATTTTTTTTATGGTTTTAGTTCTGGATTTAGTTATTATAATAATCCTGATGAGTGCATATTGTAAAAGTTTATAAATTATTTAAATTATTGTAATTTAATATTTATATTAACTATTTAAATCTGAAGAGGAATATTTTAATGCTAGTTTGTTTCAAATAGTTGAAACATTGTCTTTTAATTACATAATACTATTGTAATATTTAATTTATTTCTCTTTCCAAATGTTTTAAATGTTCACATTAAATGACAATCTATTTTAGAATAAGACTGATTCCTAAAAATGCTTCCTGTAGGTATAGGCGCCTTATTTGGTTTTCTGAGACAGTCCGTGATGAACTTGAGTGTGTGTGTGTGTGTGTGTGTGTGCTGATGTTACGGAGTTGCGTGCATGCAGTGGGCGGTCCGCGCGTGAGAGAAAACCCCCGCGCGCGCTCCGTCCCGATCATCACAGTCCTCGCAGACTAGGGACTTCCATCCATCCATCTGTCCACCCTCAGCCCCAAACCCGAACCCGGAGCGTTTGATGCGCGATCGGAGGCGATGCTGGAGTCCGGTGGCGGCGCACGCGTGCTGAAGGAGGGCGTGCTGGAGAAGCGCAGCGACGGGCTGCTGCAGCTGTGGAAGAAGAAGCGCTGCGTGCTGACCGAGGACGGACTGATGCTTCACCCACCCAAACACCACCACCACCACGACACCGGCTACAAGGTGAAGGAGCTGCACTTCGCCAACATGAAGACGGTGGACTGCGTGGAGCGCAAGGGGAAGTACGTGTACTTCACGGTGGTGATGTCGGAGGGCCGAGAGATCGACTTCAGGTGCCCGCAGGACGAGGGCTGGAACGCGGAGATCACGCTGCAGATGGTCCAGTACAAGAACCGCCAGGCGATCCTGGCCGTCAAGTCCAGCCGGCAGAAGCAGCAGCTGCTCGTGGTCTCCGCGCAGAAGATGCTCCGAAACGCGCAGTAGGACGCCGGAGAGCCGCGGAGATCGACGGACATTCCCTCGCGCAGAGCGGAGCTCGCGGGCGTCGCTTTTTATTAGTGTCACCTTGTGCACTTGGACGCGCGCACGGACGCTCTTCATGCATCACGGCTGAATAACCGCCGGGAATATCTCCTCAGAGACTGAACGGGGGCCCGGGGCAAGTTGTCACAGTGACTTTCAGAGTCAAAAGTCCATTTGCATGAACGCTCGTATTGTCTAGCAGTGGTTATGCGTGTTGCTTTAAAACATATAGTTCAAAGCAGACTTAAATTAGAATGGGTTTTGTGAATTCTGCCCTCCAAAAGAGAACTGTCATGATTGTTTTGTGTAATAGGCATTTGGTGAACTGTAAAACCATGGGATTTATTAAGGTAAGAGTCATAAATATAGATAAATTGGGAAAAATGTCCCAATTATCCTGAATGAGCTCCTAATGAAGGTCGATTTGGAATCTCTTTTCAGGACAAGAGTATTTTCCAAAAAATGTCAGGTTGGGGCAAGTTGTCACATCGTAATTTATAAAACTTTTTTTTGTATCTTTCTTGAATTGCTTTGTTTGATATAATTTGTATTTTTTTAAATATAATTAAAATAATACATTTTTAAAAAGTTATATTTCTTAAATATTTTTGAATATTTTTTCCCCAAGTCAGTCAAAAAATTAGAATGTTCCCATTGTGACAACATGCCCCGCTAAATGCATTCAATGAACCATATTTTCTAGACAGGAGTAGTGTAAAAGTTCATATGATTTTTTTTTTTAGCAACGACTTTAGAGTCTGTATTCATACAAAAATTGACTGGTCGAAAAACATACACTGGAGTATAAGGTGTGACAACTAGCCCCGTCTCCCTTATAATATGTTGATGGGTTGTAAATGTGAAACGCCTCCAGTGCGTCCTCGTTCGTCTGGCTCGAACAGAAATGCCACCATCACTTTCCATTATAGCGCAGCTGCATTTGTCAGTTGTGTGCGGCTCCGGACGTGTAATCGATATGTTCCGGGAGACCTGAAAGGCCAATCTGTTCCGGTCCAGATCGCAGTCTGCATGCGCGTGTGCAGGGATTTTAATGAGACTCCTAAACACCGCGTTCAGTGTCACACTGGAAAACCCAGTGATCCTGACAGATCCACCAGCAGTCATTCACGGAGTCCCTCACTGGAGATGCACAGCGTTTAATGTGGCCATGAAATCTGCATATGATTATGTATTTATTTGTACATACTTTTTTGTAACAGGACATTTGCATATCTGAATGTTGGGTTATGTTTGTTGAAGTACACTTAAGCATTTCAGAATCTCACAATAAGCTTTTGATTTCCGTTTGTTTGTGTAACTGGTTTGGATGCACGATTCACATTTGACCAAGTGCTTTTTGTTGTTATTCAAACCAAAGAATGTTGAAACATTTTATTGGGTGCATGTGCATCATGTTGACATGACTTAACTGGTATTTTATTAAGGTTTGATCATTGCAGTCGTTGACTCAACTGGATATTGTTGATTCATGAGAAATGTCCCGATGCTCTGCTGTCGAGTCCTGCGTGTGATCGAGCTGATGTTTGCTTGTGTGAAAATGGTGTTTTGTTGATTGAACGGCATGGTTCCTTGAGCTGATGTGAATGCCACTTTCATACCTTGGAAATATACATTCCATTTCAAATGAACATTGCATCTTTGTTTTTGTTTAGTGCAGTATATTGTAGGGATTTTGCGGTACCAAGATGTAGAGGAGTTTGTTTCTTCATCAGATTTGGAGAAATTTTGCACTGCATCAGTGTCTCAACAATGGATGCTCTGCAGTGAATGGGTGCCGTCAGAATGAGAGTCTAAACAGCTGATAAAAACATCACAATAATCCACAAGTAATCCACACCACTCCAGTCCATCAGTTAATGTCTTGTGAAGCCAAAAGCTACCTGTTTGTAAGAAATAAATCCATCATCAAGACGTTTTAACTTCAAACCGTTGCTTCCAGCTGAAATACAAGACCATAATCCATAATAATGGCCATGTCCTGTTGTGTGTCACATCAAAATCCACCCACATATTTGTTCAGCTCTGTTTTGGACTGTTTTGGCTTGTAAACGCTGTTTGGTCTGTGCAGATTTCTCGTATTTTAGCTGGAAGTGACGGTTTGAAGTTAAAAACATCTTAATAATGGATTTGTTTCTTACAAACATGCAGCTCTTGGCTTCACAAGACATTAACTGATGGAGTGGTGTGGATTATTGTGATGTTTTTATCAGCTGTTTGGACTCTCATTCTGACGGCACCCATTCACTGCAGAGCATCCATTGCTGAGACACTGATGCAATGTTACATTTCTCCAAATCTGATGAAGAAACAAACTCATCTACATCTTGGAAGGCCTGAGGGTGAGCACATTTGCAGCTGATGTTCATTTTTTAGCTGAACTATTCCTTTAAACTCGATTGCTTCTTCAAACTTGAAAATGAGTTGTAGAAGGCGACCGTTCATGCTTGCCGCGTTGCTGAAAATGCAAATCACATTTGCATTGCTTTGCACGTTTTTTTCAGTCACACACTTGTGTTTCAGGCCTCATCGTTCACGTTTCCAGCGTGTCTCGTGTCTCCTCTGTGAAGCACTTGCCCGTCTTCCTGAGCTATAAGTGGAAGCCGTTTCCTAGAATAATATTTCACTGTCAAAGCTGTCAGTAAGACGAAGTGTTGGCCGCGCATCTCCCTGGCTCCGACGCACCCGGCTAACTTAATTAAAACCCGGATGCTAAATCAGAACGAGGACCCCAGTGAAGGATGCATGTGCGTGTTATTGGATCCACATGACCTTTATAGACGAGGACGGTTCATTACATCACACTGGAGCTGTACTTTAGTGTCATGTAATAGTTCCTGTGTCGATTTGGGACGTGATCAGCAGAAGATGCATATAAAGTCATGCTGACAGATGCACGTGCGTGTTTCAGTACATGCGACTGCTTCACTCCGCATGGCTGAGATTCTTTCAAAGGCCTCGCAGGGCATTATGGGAGTGTGTGTGTAAAAATGGCAGACTGACTCATTCTCTGCCCAGTGTGTACACACACTGATCGTCTATTTTTACGCTTGTACAGCTCTGTAATCTGAGCTGTGTGCCAGGATCGTCACTCTTATAGCTGCTGATTTTGTTTACTAACCACATCCGTTCGTCACATTAAACCGCAGAAAACTTGTGGCATTTCTCACACCATGATGGATTTCAAACTCAAAAAATATGATATTAACTGGATGTCAGGCCACATATTTGACTTTAATTAGATATTTGTGCTGTATTTCTTGCTTTTCTAGACTGTAAACCAGGATGATGATATTTAACTAAAACTAAAACTATAAAAATGTTGTTACTTGAAATAAACAATGAAATATTGTATTAATAATAAAGAAACTTTATTTTATTAAATTATCTTATTTAAAAAAAAATAAAACAACTTATCTTTATTTATTTATTTTATTTTATTGCATTAAAAATGAAATAAAATATTTGAAAAATATTTTAATTATTATTTATTGTTTCATTTTTTAGATAATTGCCAAGAAAACATTTCTCATTTTCTTGGTAAAATTTTTCAATAAGGTTTTGACATTAGTTAACATGAACTAACAATGAAAAAGACTTCTAAAGTATTTATTAATCTGTTAGTTTCAACATTTATTAATACATTATTAAATCTGTAAAGTTAATATTATTTAATGGACTTGAGCTTGCATGAACAGTTGTATTTTTATTAACTAACATTAACAAAAATGTATAAATACTGTAACAAATGTATTATTCATTGTTAGTTATTGTTAGTCAATGTAAGTTAACTAATGAGACTTTGTTGTAATGTACTAAAATAACAAACTCAAATTAAAATAAAAAACTATATATACAAAACTAATAAAAATGACAAACAAAAGTGCTAAAACTTTAGAAAAATTTAAAATGAAAATGTAAAATATAGCTAAAAAAAATAGACATGAAAAACTAAATTAAATCTTAATAAAAACTATAGTTTCTCAATGATGCTGAAATAACACTGCTATAAACAACATTAATACATTAATTAATCCTCTTGAGTAAATTTTTATCCACAGTCGGTTCCTAAAATAATCAAATGTTAGATGATGACTATCACTTAGACTAGTTTTGGCCGGAGCTTCAGCAGTGTTTCTGCTACAGAATCACTGTACTTTTCGAATTGCTGGTTATTCTGTGTAATCATTCACTCCTTCAGCAGTGCATGGTGTGGAATTAAAGGCAGGGTATGTGATTTTTCAAAAACACTTTAGAAAACTGATTCGGGCCGAATAGCAAAACAAACTTGTAGCCAATCAGCAATAAGGGGCGTGTCTACTCGTGATGTGGAGGAGAGAGCTTTCAGTGCATGGGACGGACATTAGCCGAGCCGAGCGACAGAAAGATAGAGATGGCGGATAAAAAACAAAAGAGGAAAACGTCTGCGGAAGGATAAGGCAAGAAGTAGGACCCGTGTAAATATCGGATCAGCTTTCCAGCGCTGGAGAGAACTCAAGGAGCGGAGGCCTGCGATCGGACGCCGAGGTTGCTTTGTTTCTTCTCAATAGGTGAGTAACACCGTGTCTACAACAGCTAAAGTCTGCCTACACTGGACGCGATCAAACGACCGTTGAAAACCATTTGAAATGTGTGTCAGCACGTCATAAATAGAACCCGGCAGCAGTTTTCTGTCGGGGATTTGTTGCGCCGCGCCGCTCACGTCCGTAGACACGGTGTAACATTGGTTTTGCTTTGTTTCACAGAACTAATCGTTGCCTGGGTTGCGTACGTATATGTGGGGCGGAGCTATCAAAATAGGGGCAAGACCCTTTTGGGGTAGGGGCGTGTTTGTTTTGGTGATTTCAAATATCAACATTGGCTACCAGAAATCACTTACTCTGCCTTTAGACGAGAGCTGATTATCAGAGTGGTAAGTGTAGGATGGAGAGACGCACTGAAAACAAGCCAAAGACTGAGCCAGAGGGCCAGAGAACCCAGTATTACTGCTTTAATAACACATTTTTGATGTTTTTTTTTTCTTATTTTATGAAGGACTTTAGCTCTGTTCCAAACTTCCTTGCTGCCTACATAGATAGCTACCTTATAAGGCAGCATCCTAAATGAAACTGAACGTTTGGTCACACAAATAGTGCACATGGCAATATATATCACACAAATATTGGTGCACTTCTAATTGGAATTGAACTGTTTTTATTGAGAGGCCTACTTTTCAGATTTAGGGGGGAAAATGTAATAACTAATCAAAAGAGTAATTTGGTTTCATTCTCTATTCTTCTGTCACAAACACTTGTGAATGTCAGCTGATGACAATGATTGTCAGATTAACCAAATGAAATCCCATGCTGGGTCGCTGGTTAGATATTTGCTGTGAAAGGATATTTGTTATTAACTTGATGTCTGTTGAAAAAGCTGACAAAGACACATCAGGTATGTTTTCTACCTGTTCTTGTAGGAAGTCAGCTGCCAGTCAGTTAAAGCAGCACTATGTAACTTTTTCTGTGTTCAAAATTTGCTAAATGTATATAATGAGCGAGTACATAATGAATTCATCTTCCAAACCGCGTTTTTGTCTTATTCCGAATCACTACGGTACACTTATAATAAGTACTTATATTTGGACTATTGTAGCCTGGTCGGGTCGTCACCGCTGCGGAGTAACACATAACTGCGTGAATCGCCATAGACATAAACTTAGAGAAGTAGCTCCGGTTGGAATGTTCTTCCGCGGGATGTGTGCAGTTCTGTTTATTAACCGCTAGAGCGCCAATTTTTCAAAAACACTTTAGAAAACTGATTCGGGCCGAATAGCAAAACAAACTTGTAGCCAATCAGCAATAAGGGGCGTGTCTACTTGTGATGTGGAGGAGAGCGCATTCAGTGCATGG
>NW_015664010.1:314324-329862 GCF_001515625.1 Sinocyclocheilus rhinocerous
TGTGTGTGTGTGTGTGTGTGCTTCAGGAAGTGTTTGTGATTACAGGCTTTGCTATCTTGTTTGCATACAGATACAGAGATTGAAGTCTGTGTCTCGTACACTTATGAAGACTAAGCAAAGATTTGATTAGCAGCACTATCATCTAGGAAAACTGACAATTTTTTCACTATATCAGAATTGTAACCCCAAAAAAATGTATTTGGCTCTTTCTTGCTTTTGTGCAATACTCTTTAAAACACCAATCCAATACTTCTGGTTTTGCTTAACTTGTTTATTATGGGGGTCATATCATGGGGAGTCTGTCCAAAAAGAGCATTTATTGAAACTAAAAATGCTAAACGTAACAAGATCATTTTAAACAAGTGCATAAATCTATTGCTTCAGTCTGATCTTAATAGCTTGAGGAGCGATTGTTTTATGGATCTGTCACAATGTAATGCAAAAAGGCTGCTATTAAAGGATGAGGCGGTTAAAAACTGAAATTGATCAAAAAGCAAATCCACAACTCACAAATAAGAGCTGCAAAAGCCGTTGATTTCAAAAAAGCTTTTTACATAGTTGATTTTAAAGCAGCACTGTGTAACTTTTTCTGTGTTCAAAATTTGCAAAATGTATATAATGAGCGAGTACATAATGAATTCATCTTCCAAACCGCGTTTTTGTCTTATTCCGAATCACTACGGTACACTTATAATAAGTACTTATATTTGGACTATTGTAGCCTGGTCGGGTCGTCACCGCTGCGGAGTAACACATACCTGCGTGAATCGCCATAGACATAAACTTAGAGAAGTAGCTCCGGTTGGGATGTTCTTCCGCGGGATGTGTGCAGTTCTGTTTATTAACCGCTAGGCTAGAGCGTCTGTTTGCCAAAAAAACAAACATGTCAGTTCAAACATGTCCGAACCGAGAATCATCTCTAATAACTTCAATATTTGCTAATATAGAAATATTTGATTGCGTTTGAGGAGACACTGGGCCATAAATTACAAATTAGTAGTTATGTAATGATGTCACCATGTAAAAACAAAAAGAAAAATCAGTTATTTTTTTCCCTTTCTTTCTTTATTTTTCTTTTCTTTTTTAAATTTTGGTAAACTGTTGTGAGATGTACAAATTTGTAGTCATTTTGTACAAAAATAAAATATAAATCGGTTATTTGAACCGGTTCAGTGAGTCGAATAGTTTGAAGGAACCGGTTCCCAGAAATGAATCAGACTGTCAATCTACGGTTAATTGAGTCGAATCATTCGAAAGAACAGGTTCGCGGAAAAGACTCAATTCGTCCCAATGAACCCGTTCAAATAACCGAGGCCAGTCCCTTTTTCGTAACCGACAGTTTGACTGAAGTAAATCTTAAAGATGTGACGTTTATACCACTAGGAAGATTTATCGCAGTTACCGCGACTCGAGTTCAGTTGAATCGAGTTCATCGAGCATTTGAGTCGCGAGCAGAAAACAAAACAAAACAAAACAAAACGAAAGCTCCTGTTTACGACAGTAAGTTAGTGACTGCATGTAAAATCGTGATTGCACACAAGCTCCGTCTTTGTAAGTTACCGAGAACAATCGGTTTACAGTTTAGAGTAATTAATTACAGCATTGAAGTCCTGAAAAATAAGGAAGTAACCATATTAAATGCCTAAATGCTGCTGCTTCTGGCCTTCAGTTTGTGAAAACAAACAAAACATTGTGAAATGCAGAAAACGGAGGTTCGTATTTTTGTGAATGTAGTGAAAATATTTTATAAGAATAATATTTTTTTTATATTAGCCTAATTATTCAAATTACGTTCATTCATAGATGTAAGTTTTCTAATAAAAACCCCTTTTCTCAGTAGTCTTTAAAGAAATTGGGAATTATTTTTATACTATTCAAACTAGTGTTAATAGAAAAACCATTACCATATATATATATATTCTTTTAAAAATAAACGTTCAGTAGACAAAAACTCCATAAAACAGTTTTGAAATTTGCTAATGTAAAGACTGTAAGCCTCATTTTAGTCCTCAGTACACAATTTTGTCTTCAGTCTAAAATAATCATGATTTGAACTGTAATAGTCTCAATTTTCCTTTAAGAACATTCTTTTAATGTAATACTTCAGATGCATTATGAAGTATTCTAGCTGAAAGGCTGAATGAAATGATCTCCTCTTGAACAGCAGACCTTAAATTTCCTGTCCCAACCCACTTGACTTTGCCACGGGACCTGCCCTTGTGTCTGTAATGGGTGAGTGATCTCTCGAACAGAGAGCCCTTTCTCTCTCGCTCTCTCTTCTGCAGCCTGCACCTGTTCCCGCTCACCCTGCAGCCAGTCACACCAGTCTTCATTAGCGCAGCTGCTGCCGCCCCTCAGCCCTCAAGACAGGAAGTCCGATTAGATATGGAATGTCACCTTGCCCATATCAAGTGCTGCCGACCCGAATAAGACACATGACGCCGCTGCTGATTTACATCAGTGAGTGAGTAAACACTACAGAAACGGCAATCTTAACTGTGTCTTTACACAGCTGAGTTAAGGTTGCTCTGTGCCTGATCAAAGTTCAGCTTGAAGATGCAATGCTGTATAAAACCAGACTAAATTATGCCTGCTCAGACCCAGCTCAGCCCCGAGTATCAAAGCATACAGTTGTAATTGCTGTGTAAATGCATTCATGCCACCTCTGAGCAGCATTAAACAGTCTGTGTAAAGTCACCTAAATGCCACTTCAAAAGCGCTTCTGTGCCACCTTTGCAGTGTAAATTTGGCATAGGAGTAAATACAGAAATATGCCTCTATTTTATAAAATTGCATTTTATATTTTCATAAATAACTATAACTGTAATCAAATTTAAAATGCATATTTGCAGATACGTTACATTTGAAATTGATTGTCATATGTTTAAATGCATGGCATTTTCTGTATAACAATGAATAGATAAGTATTATAATATCATATCTCAGAATCAGAATCAGCTTTATTGCCAGGTATGTTTACGCATACGAGGAATTTGTTTTAGAGACAGAAGCTTCCACAGTGCAACAGAATGACACTGACAAGACAGGACACAGATAATAAAAAGAATAATTTACAAATATACAAAATAGACAATGTACAAAATAGCAAAAACACAATATATAATATAGACAATTATTGTGTTTTTGCTATTTTGTACATTTGTATATTTTTGTATATCTGTGGTTACAGTTATTAATGAGATCATATAAAGCGTTATAAGGTGCATTACAATGCATAATTAATACATTAATATACTTTTATAATGCATTATATATATAGGCTACAAGTAAAGTGTTACTAAAATGTAACTGCAAGAAAGTATAAAACATTTTGGACTTTTTTAAGGGAAATTAATCCACACACAAAATTTTTTTTTTTTTTAATTTTCTCCTAAAACTGACAAAATTAAGATGCTTAAAACAAGAATATTATTACATAAGATGTTAAGTCTTGTTTTCTGAGAAATGCATTAAAATTAAGTGAGTTTATGCTTAAAACAAGAATAAATATCTGACAGTGGGGTCAGAAATATAATCGTGTTTTGCTTTGAACTATATATTACAATTTTCTGAGCCTATTTGCAGATATTTGTTCTTGTCTTATTCATAAACTCACTCAATTTTGATGCGTTTCTCACTTAATATTTTATGTCATTTTGTATGTCCAATAAATGTGTATTGATTTAAAAATGCTTTGATATTTGTATTGGAAACCTTGACAAAAATACTGAGAAAGAAAATATTTTTTTGCAGTGTAGATTTAGAATTTCAGAGTGCTTGACTTGAGCTCAGAGTTTTGTGAATTTGTGCCCTTAGAAAAAACTCTCAAGTGTTTGCTTTTGACTTAGTTTCTGCGTTTGTCAGCAGAAGTGAGCTGAAGTGCTTCCGTGTGTGTGTTTAGTATCAGTGTTTTCACACACCCACACAGCCCAGGTGTTGCTTACTTCACGAGTCCGTGTCTTGTTTTCTGAGAAATGCATTAAAATTAAGTGAGTTTATGCTTAAAACAAGAATAAATATCTGACAGTGGGGTCAGAAATATAATCGTGTTTTGCTTTGAACTATATATTACAATTTTCAGATATTTTCAGATATTTGTTCTCGTCTTATTCATAAACTCACTCAATTTTGATGCGTTTCTCACTTAATATTTTATGTCATTTTGTATGTCCAATAAATGTGTATTGATTTAAAAATGCTTTGATATTTGTATTGGAAACCATGACAAAAATACTGAGAAAGAAAATATTTTTTTGCAGTGTAGATTTAGAATTTCAGAGTGCTTGACTTGAGCTCAGAGTTTTGTGAATTTGTGCCCTTAGAAAAAACTCTCAAGTGTTTGCTTTTGACTTAGTTTCTGCGTTTGTCAGCAGAAGTGAGCTGAAGTGCTTCCGTGTGTGTGTTTAGTATCAGTGTTTTCACACACCCACACAGCCCAGGTGTTGCTTACTTCACGAGTCCGTCGTATTTTGCAGCAAACCGCTCAAGGTCACTGATAAGACGGCGCCTGAGAGGAACACACTGGAAACCCGAACACGTCTTTGTAGCTGAAGAAAATGAATGAAACATGCACAACCATCCGGAATGATTTTCTCATCTGTTCATTTTTTAGAATTAAATAACCAACTAAGCACATTATTGACCGGACGCACGACAGAGTTTCAGCTCTGAAATGAGGCGAGAGCGCTTGACATTTCAGAATATTACTCATGTTCAGCTTCTTTCTGCCTATAAGGTTTCTGGGTAATTAAATAACTCCCAAACAGACACATTCAAATTATCTTTTGACATTTAAATCAGTCGAGGTTTCCCTCCAGAACCGGCCAGATGATTTGAATAACAGACAAAAGAAAACCTGCCGGGTGAGTGTCCTGTACGTTAGTGTGCGTTACAGTGGAATATCAGTAGCCAGAAGAAAATTTTGCATATATAGCAGGGTTCCCACACTCATTGTGAATATCATTTTAATGCAAGCTGTTGTGTGGGAAGTGGCTTTTTGCTTTTGATGGTGACAAATGAGACACCTATGATCAATAAATGATTGCATTTAATTATAATAATCACAAGTGTTGTCTGTGCAATGCTTGTTTCCTCACGGGAACAAATTTGGAGAAATGTAGCATTGCATCTCTTGCTCAGCAAGGGATCCTCTGCAGTGAATGGGTGCCGTCAGAATGAGAGTCCAAATAGCTGATAAAAACATCACAATAATCCACAAGTAATCCACACCACTCCAGTCCATCACTTAATGTCTTGTGAAGCCAAAAGGAACAAATCCATCATTAAGATGTTTTCTAACCTCAAACTGTTGCTAAAATATGAGTCCATAAAAAACACTTACTCCAGTGAAAAAGTCATCTCGTCTGTCTGAATCAGGAGAGAAATCTGCACAGATCAAGCAGCGTTTACAAGCCAAAACAGTTCTAAACAAATATGTGGGTGGATTTTAATGTGAGAGACAACAGGAGATGGACTTTTTCACTGGAGGGAGCATAATTATGAGTTATGGACTCGTATTTTGGCCAGAAGCAAAAGTTTGAAGTTAAAACGCCTTGGTGGATTTGTTTCTTACAAACATGCAGCTTTTTGCTTCACAAGACATTAACATATGGACTGGAGTGGTGTGGATTACTTGTGGATTATTGTGATGTTTTTATCAGCTGTTTTGACTCTCATTCTGACGGCACCCATTCACTGCAGAGCATCCATTGCTGAGAAAGTGATGCAATGCTGCATTTCTCCAAATCTGATGAAGAAACAAACTCATCTACATCTTGGATGGCCTGAGGGTGAGCACATTTTCAGCTAATTTTATTTTTTAGGTGAACTGTTCTTGCTGAGATGAGAGATAATCCATTCGAACGAAAGGGCCAAGATTATAATTTTTGAACAATTTTATTCTGGAATGATTCTGAATGCTGTTTCTTAGATGAGTGGAGGTCACTGGTTTGGTGAGTCGGTTGGGAGATGAGCGGTTGTTTATATCAGGAGTCTGGTAGTGTTTTGAATGAGGGGTGTGTTACCTCAGCGGGACGGTCCCACCCTTTCCTCTGTGATTGTCTCCCACTCATAACCACTGCTCAAAAACACTGGCTTTGTACCTTTCAGCCCTTAGATTACAGATACTGTATACTCATCTGTGTTCCTAAAGACTAACAGCATCCTTTACAATAGCGAAAATTGCTTTTTTCATCCTTTTGGACTTGTTTTCCAGTAAAAATATGCGGAATGTCTTAATTCAGTCTGCTCTTAAGTGGAGGCATCAACAGGAGTCATGTGCGTTTTGTTGAGACGAGCTCAGATCATCTGAGGATAACGCTGCTCTGTTATAAGCAGAAGCGTTCACTGTCTGCGCTGTGAGATCTGTGTTTAAATAAGCAGTCCGAGACGAGCAGATGCAGAGTGGTAATGGTCATAAAGCTGACACACTGTGTGTTGTGCAGATGAAGTGTGTTTGCTTTGAAGGTGTGAGCGTCTGTGAGGAAGTGACTCCAGCGGAATGTTACGAGACTGTGGCTCCGTTCCAATCCTCAGTGAGTGGCCTACCTAGACAGCATCACTCCCAACCTGAAGACTGTTCCAGAAAACCCTTTTTCCCTAAGGTAGCACTGCATATAACCCTAGAATGCATTAACACAGGATTGTGGGCAAGTTGGGGGAATATTGGTTATGATTATGCTTGGGTAGTTGACATTTCCTGCAGTGAGATGTGGCAAACTCCACCTAAAACATTTAAAAAGCATTTTGCTTAAATGTAACTTCCTCTCTCTCTATATATATAAAAACATTAATTAATAATGATTCAAAAATGAATATATATTAATAAAAATATTTTATATTTATATATATAATGAATACGAGAATATGTAATGTTAATATTAATAATGACCAATTAATATGACTAACATTATTTAATATATTAATTAATTTAATATATAATATCAATTAATTAATAATGCCATAATACCAATTATATAATATTAGTTAATTATTAACACACACACACACACACACACACATACACACACACACACATATATATATATATAATGAATACAAAAATATTTAATATGTATTCATTATTTATACAAATATATAAAAAACAAAAAATAATTGTATTCTACAAAATTACATGAAACATCAGTATGTATTGTTTATGTATGTATATAATGCATACAGAAAATATTTTATATTAACTTAATACATTTGTAAATATATTCTGTGAAATTATATAACATATGTACATTACATTGTGTGTATAGTATTCGTACTACAGTGACAGATACTCAAACACTATCTCTTCAGTAATTCTGTCTGAACTGATTTATAGTCTACACTTTGGGTTCTGTGTAGATTAATTAGTATTAGGTCATAAATGTGAATCCCCTCCGCAAGTAAATTATATTTTCATGTATTAGAGATTCATAAAAAGCACCACGAGGGCCTTTGAGCTCCCAAGGCAGCAGACAGCAAGACAGTTCTGTTTAGTTGCCCATCAGAAACACTCACACTGTGAAATACAGTCAACTGCTGGAGGAAAACCTCTCAGACGCACCAGCACATGGAGCCAATCAGGGATCAAAGCGCAGGAAGTGGATTAGAGAAGCGGTGAGGGTGCATGCTGGGAGATTAGAGAGCATGATGTGCTTCAGCCAAGAGCCCTTAAAAAACTTCAACACGTCCAGCTGCAAACACACACACACAGAGTCATGCTTCTAAGAACAATTAGATCATTCACACACACCGCTCGAGCCAAACATGCACTCAATGTCACAGCGTCCTGGGAGTGTGTGTGTTTCTGAAGAACTGGCAGTGAAGTTCTCTCACACACACTCTTTCAGCACCTGCTGTCAGACATGCTGAGCCCAGAGGAGATTTGTGGCTCTTCTCAGCACAAGCTCAGGCGCCATTCAATCACGCAGACGCCCCATCAGCACCGGCAATAAACTCACTTCTGCTGCTCCACCTCTTACTCGGTTCTTCTTACTCACAGATAATGCTTCCACTCAATATACCAAGGTCAGACACATGCTTTATGCAAGTACACAACCGTGTGCAAGTGCATGATCCTGTCAGACATACTTATCGTACATGTATGGAGTATGTTTAAGGTTTAACACACTTTCAGAAAAAAGGTACAAAAGCTGTCACTGGGGCTGTACCTTTTCAAAAGGTATATGTACCATTTAGGTACTAATATACACTTATGCACCTTTAAGATACCCTTTAGGGGTAAATTAGGTACAAAGGTGAAAGTTTTGAAAAGGTACTGCCCCAGTGACAGCTTTTGTACCTTTTTTTCTGAGAGTGCACTGATTTAATCAGCTCTATCAGGGACAGAAGCTGCGTTTGGAATGGAATTATACTGTACTGCATACTGTGCATCATGTCTAGTGTACTTTTCTAAATATAGTATATGAAATAGTATGCATTATACAACGACAAACATTTAAAAACAGTAGTATATGCATGTGTAATTCAGCAAATGCATCTACGTTACTTGCTTATACAAATGGTGGTGAAATAAAAATAAATCTGCACTTGGTTTCAATCCTCAACTGTCCCACCGTGTTTCAGATGCATCAGACTCTCAGGGAAGCGTCATGTTTCCAGTCAGTGTTTCTTTCCTCCCTCTAATATCACAGTGTGTCCATCAACTATTGTTTCCTCTTTGTCTTTGCTCTTCTTTTTCACTCCATCTTTTTCCTCGTACTTTTCCGCAGACTGCCGTTTCTATGGAAACAAAGAGCGAGAGGCCGGCCTGGGTTTGATGGAGTGCTGTCAGACAGCGAGGAGGAGGTCGGATCGTGTGTGTGGCCCAGAGGGATCCTGAGCATTGTGCTCTATAGAAGAAGCCTTGCTGCGTTGAGCCGGTTCTCCTTCAGCGCCTCCATCTCGCTCACAACATCCACGGTGGGTTTCAGTTTTATCCAGGGGTCACAGAATCTGAGTATCTTCCAGAAAACACCTGATCCCATAGGAAATACCGGAAATGTTTCTCCTAGACAGCTCTCAGATTAAGCGGAGGTGTTTCTCCTGAGCAAAATAGCTCCAGAAATCTCATGTCTCCTTGATAGTGTGAAATGAGATCTCAAATTGTGCTCAGACTGTCTCAATAACTCCAAAAGTTCTCATCAAATTTTCTGTGATGTGCTGTCTGCTTTTTTTAAATATATATATATATACAAATTCTGAGGATGAATCTCATAAAGAAATTAAATTAATCATTTTTGGACCGTTCTGTGAAAAATTCACATTTTAAAGTTTTTTTTAAAATATATTTTGGAAAATTTTAATATAAAATAAAAATTAAAATATTTATTTTATCTAAATTATTTCAGAAAAATACATTATACTACATTTTCTATGGAATATTTAATATAAAAATTTTATTTATTATTTTTATATTATATTAGCATTTTACAAAATAATAAAACCTTTAAATTGTATAATAGTATATTTGGGAAAAATTAGATTTTTTTTTTGTTTGTTTGTTAGTTTGTTTTTAATTTATTTAATTATTTGCATTACAACAATGAGAATTTTGGAGACAAATGTGCTTAACTGTCATGAAGCTGTCACAATGCAAAATAATAATGATAATAATAATAATAATGGTCCTGAATGTTGGCATTTTGGCCTTAAAAAATATATAAATGAATAAATAAATAATTCATTCATTAATTTCATTTATGCAAAATTAAATTTTTTTAATTTCTAGTATTGTGATTTCAAGGTGAAACATGACCCTTTCCTGTCAGGTTTCATGAGATTTGCCAAAGAATACATGGAGAAACATCTGAGATTAAGTTCAATCATTAACGCTCAATTGAGCTCAATTATGACTCGTGAGCTATAAAAAAGTAGCTTCTGAGCAATAAAATGTCCCTTTGTTAGATTATGGAGGGGCCTAAAGTCACTGAGCGCAGTGACCAGGAACAGTCCGTGAGACCGATTGTGTTAAAAGACAATAATTGCGTTACAGAAGCGTCCATTTATCATCCACTTCCTCCTCAGCGCTAATAGACTAGAGTATCTGTTGAGCCCGAGGCACGTGTGCCACATGTTTGTTGTTTTTAAATGGCATTGAGTCCACAGCTGC
Source organism: Sinocyclocheilus rhinocerous (assembly GCF_001515625.1). Lineage (NCBI taxonomy): Eukaryota > Metazoa > Chordata > Actinopteri > Cypriniformes > Cyprinidae > Sinocyclocheilus > Sinocyclocheilus rhinocerous. The sequence continues at coordinate 324,427 of NW_015664010.1, forward strand.
GCAGGGCTTCAGCTGGACTATAAACTCATAAACGTCTTCAAGATCCTCCTCAAAGTTTCATCTTCACACAACCTCTTGCTTTTATGTATATAGTCTCACTGCTCTAATAGATTAACATTCATTTATTTGATCAAAACATTTGTTCACTTTATATTTATCACTATATATAACCTAAACAAACATGCTTTAAAAAGATTGTCTTATAATGGTGGTGACCTGTCATTGCCCTGCTGGTTTGTCACACAAACACTCGAACAACTCATTTTATTAGGCAATAAAAGTAATTTGTCACACATTTTCTGGAAGTGAAGAGACAATCAGAGCACTTAATGAGAAAACACAGACAGTGTGACATCAGTTTCTGTACTCAAACTGCCCTGAAACTTCATCAAATTAAAGTTCTTGCGTGTCTGTTTTACATTTGTGATTTATTTTGCATCTGCTGAGTGATAAATGAGTGTTATTTTGCAGCAGGGTTTCAGTGACACAGTGAGATGAAGACAGACCGAGAGGTAATTATCGCTCCTGCGTGTGAGTTTTCTCCACAGGTGAGACTGAGGAGGCGCAGCGGGAGCTCTGTCCTCCTGAGGAGCGTCTTTCACTTCTCAGACATTGTAGGACACATGGACGCTTTACAGACTGTTGGCACATACTCGCTTCCTGTTTCTGATTCAGTGCCAGGAAAACCTTCTCAACCCACCAACTGCTGGAATGGTTTAGTTAAACTAGGTGTGCGCCGTTTGCCAATGCAAAACTAGCTGCTGTAATGCCAGCATATTGTGTGGGTGGTTGCTATGCAGATGCTAGGATAGGGTGTTCTAGGTGGTTGCTAGGGTGTTCAAGTAGTTGCAAGGGTGCTTTGGGTTATTTTAGGTTGTTTATAAAGTGTTTTAGATTGTTGCTAGGGTGTTCTATGTAGTTGTTTGAGTGTTCTGAGTGGTTGCTAGGGGTTCTATGTTGTTTGGAGTTTTGTGTGGTTGATTGAGGTTGTTATTAGGGTGTTTAGGTAGTTGCTAGGATGTTCTAGGTAGTTGCTAGGGTCTTATAGGTTATTGCTAGGGTGTTCTATGTTGTTCTTGGGTGTTTTAGGTTGTTGCTAGGGTGTTTAGGTGGTTGCTAGGATTTTCTATGTTGCTCTTGTGTGTTTTAGATTGTTGCTAGGGTGTTTAAGTGGTTGCTAGGATGTTCTATGACATGTGTTTTTAAAAGAGACTTAAAAATGGATAGGGAAGGTGCCACTCTAATCTCAAGCGGCAGATTGTTCCATAACCGAGGCCCAACCACAGAAAAAGCTCGATCCCCTCTACGTTTTAGTCTGGACTGAGGAACTAAAAGGAGATTCTGATCACTGGATCTTAGACTTCTAGTGGGAGTATAAAAATGCAACAGACATAGCCCCTAGTTATAACATAACTAGGGGCTATGTTATGTAAAGATTTATACACCAGTAAGAGAACTTTAAAATCGATTCTAAATTGAATTGGCAGCCAATGGATGGCCCTCAGTATGGGGGTGATGTGGTCACATTTGCGACTATTTTGAAGAAATCTAGCAGCAGCGTTTTGGACCAATTGTAGGCGAGTAATTTGTGACTTTGAAATACCGCAAAATATAGTGAGTTGCTGTAATCTAATTGTGAAGTAATAAAAGCGTGGACAGCCATCTCTAACGTCGTAGCATTTAAAAAGTGTTTGATTTTAGACAGCAAGCGGAGTTGGTAAAAACTGGAACCAATTACAGAAGAGATATGTTTGTCCAATTTTAATGACTCGTCAAGAAGGACACCCATATTTCGCACACGAGAAGATCTGAAGGCCGATAAGCTGCCCAGATCTAGGCTGGTAGCCTGAGAATGATCAGTAGGACTGAAAATAATCACCTCTATTTTATCTTCATTTAACGTTAAAAAATGTTGAGCTAGTCAGATTTTTACCTATAACTACTATTTGACACCTACTATAGTGTAGGTGGTTGCTAGTGTGTGTAGGTTGTTGCTAGGGTGTGTTTAGGTTATTGCTAGGGTGTTTAGGTGGTTGCTAGTGTATTCTATGTTGTTCTTGGGTGTTTTAGGTTGATGCTGGAGTGTTTAGGCTGTTGTTAGGGTGTGTGTAGGTGGCTTCTAGGGTGCGTAGGTGGTTGCCAGGGTGTGTTTAGGTTGTTGCTAGGGTGTTTAGATGGTTGCTATGATGTTTATGATTGTTGCTAGTGTGTTCTGTGTTGTTCTTGGATGCTTAGTTGGTTGCTAGAGTGTTTTTGGTTTTTGCTAAGTTGTTCTATGTGGTTGCTACAGTGTTTTAGGTCGTTGCTAGGGTGTTTAGGTTGTTAATTTAGTGTTTAGGTGGTTGCTAGCATGTTTTAGATTGTTGCTAGAGGGGCCAATGAGGTTTTTGGGTTTTGTTCTGTGTAGTTTTAGGTTAGTTGCTAGAGTGTTTTAGATTGTTGGTGGGGGAATGTGGGGCAATATATGTTTAGGTTGTTGCTAGGGTGTGTTTTGGTGGTTACAAGGGTGTTTGGTTGGTAGCAAGGGTGTTTGGTTGGTTGCAAGGGTGTTTGGTGGTTGCAAGGGTGTTTGGAGGTTGCAAGGGTGTTTAGGTGGTTGCAAGGGTGTTTAGATGGTTACAAGGGTGTTTGGTGGTTGCAAGGGTGTTCTGTTGGTTGCAAGGGTGCTTGGGTGGTTGCAAGGGTGTTTAGATCTGAGCTAGAGAGTAATTGTTTGCGGTCCGCAGACACCTGACTGATGTGTTCAGATTTTAAATTTCAGACAGGTACGAGGGTGCAAGACCATTAAGGGATTTAAAGACAAACATCAATATTTTATAAATTTACCAATTTAGAGCCATTAAAATAGGAGTAATATGTTGGCGTTTGCGGACTCCCGTTAGAAATCTGGCTGCAGCGTTTTGCACCATTTGAAGCCTTGTAATAGAGGACTGGGAAATTCCAGCATATAAAGAATTACAGTAGTCCAATCGAGATAAAACGAAAGCATGTGTGACTCTTTCAAGATCTTTGGGGGACAGAAATGGCTTTACTCTTTAGTAAGTTTAGATGGTTGTAAGGGTGTTTGGTTGGTTGCAAGGGTGTTTGGGTGGTTGCAAGGGTGTTTGGTTGGTTGCAAGGGTGTTTGGTTGGTTGCAAGGGTGTTTGGGTGGTTGCAAGGTTGTTTAGATGGTTGCAAGCGTGTTTGGGTGGTTGCAAGGGTGTTCTAGGCAGTCAGTATATCCCACCTGAAGTCGTCTGTGGTGTTGTGGTCTGTAGATAAGGCTGAGCAGAGAGAAGCGTGTTGATCTCTAGGGATGTTTTGCTGAAGTGAGCTGGAAGACGCTGGTTGTGTCTTAATGCAGGAGGGCCAGTGAATCATTCAGTTAATGTCTGTTCTTCCACAGGACCCAGAGGAAAAACACCTGTCCATATAACACTCCCTGCGCTCTCCTGTCTCTGTATGATGCATTTTTACCAGTGTTTGCAGTGCAGATGTTTTATCCGTGGCTGCCAGCACACAGTATTCCATTCCAGTGATGTAATTGTGTTGATTAACCATCGTTTTTGACAGTTCTCATTTCATTTGAGTATCATTTGAGTAGACAGCATGCAGTACTGCACAGTAAGCAGTACACCAGTATGACATTCCCAGCACAGCTGATAAAGCTGTTTATGTCATTGAATCTGTGTGTGTCTGCATTAATAATGTTGATGTTCTCCTTGTGTCTCCTGCAGTCTCATCATCCATCAGGCTGAACGGATGAAGCCGTATTGAACGTGACATTCATTACCTCCTGCTGTAGAACATGCAGCATCATCTCTGCAGGTATTCATGCATACAGTAAATAATACTGCATAGTAAACAGTAGACATTTTATTTGATTTTTAAAATTGTTTTTTATTATATAAATCAATATGATTTAAATAAAGTTATCTATTAGATATTTGGCTATTTTTATTCTAATTTTATTTTTTGGAAAATAATATAAAACAGTATAATTTTATTTTATTGAAAATTTTATGCAGCCAAGGTTTGGAGCAAGTTATTATATTTTGATGAAACGGTTATCTGAATGTGAGTTATTATAGATATTTCGCTATTTTTATTCTAATTTAATTTAATTAATTAAATTTTATATTTTATTATTTTATTTTAGGGGAAATAATATAAAACAGTATAATTGTATTTTATTGAAAATTTTATGTATAGCCCAGGTAATGTCAGCCAAATTTTGGAGCAAATTATTATATTTTGATGAAAGACATATCTGAATGTGAGTTATTAGATATTTGACTATTTAATTTAATTTAGAATTAATGCAAGAATAGTATGCCATTCTGAACATAGCTGCTGTCTTCTTCTCATCACACACTCCATTCCCGTCATCTTTGACTCGTTTTTTCTGTTGTGTGGCCGGCGTTTAGCTCTGTTAGAGGTGTGTGACCTTTCCCGCTCAACATGATTGATATTTTATGCTGTGCGCTTGAAGGATGCTGGGAAAACGAAATATCCTCAAGTGATCCAACACCTGTCAAAATTTTTCCGGTCCATATTCATGAGCTCAGAAGAGGATCTGTTAAATACACATGCAGATATTAGTATCTCTGAAATCTCATTTGCATCTCGACATGCTGAACAAAAAATGTGTTTTTGTTTCGATTCTTAACCCTGCTGCCAATTAGTTCTCATTACCTAGTGGCTAATGAACCTCCATTCTTCTTCTCCAGTCGCTTTATCTTCAGCGTGTTTTAAAACTGCTGAATAATTGAGGTTTGCAAATTGGCTGTTTGCATTGTCTCCACATCCAACAATTAATTGTTTGTGTGCTGCCTGGAGATGAGACGAGACGGCCTGTGTTTTTCTGTGTCTGGTTTTTTTTTGTGAGCTGTCGGGTGTAGATTTTATTGGAAAAAGCCAGAGCCATTCGACAGATTCTAAAGGTCAGGACCGCAGGATATTATTGTGTGTGTTCAGAAACACAATTCTGTTTCTTTCCCCCTTCTGCGTCTCTGGCCAGAGATACATTTTATTGCTCAGAGTTTGCTCTTTTATAGCTCAGAAGATTTCATGCCTTTATGTCTCATTTAAACATCAACACTGTCTCAGATGTTTCTCCTAAAATTGTACAGGAGAAATAAAACAGACCCGAATGAGTAGAGCAGCTATTATAGATATTTGCCTATGTTATGTTTTATGTTATGTTTTATGTTATGTTATGTTATGTTATGTTATGTTATATGTTATGTCATTTTACTTTAGTTTGGAAAATAATATAAAGCAATATAATTTTATTTAATTTTATGCAGCCCAGGTGACGTCAGCCTACTTATGGAGCAAGTTATTATATTTTGATGAAATAATTATCTGAATGTGAGTTATAATAGATATTTTGCTATCTTTATACCAGTTTTATTTAATTTTTTAATTTATATTACATAATCTATTATATCATA